>NC_073746.1:308162582-308345082 GCF_029784135.1 Toxorhynchites rutilus septentrionalis | reverse complement strand
TTCATGGTCTCGGGACCAAGGGCGCTATATTTTTTATATTTTTTATGGAAAGCTGAGGATTTTTAACATAACTTGTCTCGAAATCGGGGAGGCGTTGTTTTTCGTTTTTGAGTTATGATTTTTCAAATTTAACCGATGGTCCAAAAATCAAAAAAAAAAAAATTTCCCATTTTTTTCCACAACAAAAAATCATAACTTTTGATTTACTGAACCGATTCAGATTGTCGACATATCAAATTAAAGCCAATGAGCTAGTCTTGTAATATTACATTCTGAATAAAAATGGATTTTGTTTTCGTAATTATTGATTACTAGCTAACCCGGCAAACTTCGTCCCGCCCATTTACTTGATTAATTCTCGAGTAATGCAGAAATTTGTGTTTTATTTGTATGGCAGCCACCCCTAAGAGAGGGGGGAGGGGTATCTAACCACCATAGAAACATTCATTGCACCCTAAAGTTTCCATATGCCTAATTTGGTTTAATTTGCTTGATTAATTCTCGGGTAATGCAAAAATTTGTGTTTCATTTGTACGGCAGCCCCCTCTAAGAGAGGGGGAAGGAGTATCTTAACACCATAGAAATATTTATTGCATCCTAAAACCTCCACATGCCAAATTTGGTTTCATTTGCTTGATTAATTCTCGAGTAATGCAGAAATTTGTGTTTCATTTGTATGGCAGCCCCCCCTTTGAGTGGGGGAAGGACTGTCTAACCATCATAGAAACATTTATTGCACCCTAAAACTTTCACATGCCAACTTTGGTTTCGTTTGATTGATTAATTTCCGAGTAATGCAAAAAATTGTGTTTCATTTGTATGGCAGCCCCCTCTAAGAGAGGGGGAAGGAGTATCTTATCACCATAGAAACATTTATTGCATCCTAAAACCTCCATATGCCAAATTTGGTTTCATTTGCTTGATTAATTCTCGAGTAATGCAGAAATTTGTGTTTCATTTGTATGGCAGCCCCCCCTTTGAGTGGGGGAAGGACTGTCTAACCATCATAGAAACATTTATTGCACCCTAAAACTTTCATATGCCAACTTTGGTTTCGTTTGCTTGGTCAATTTCCGAGTAATGCAGAAATTTGTGTTTCATTTGTATGGCAGCCCCCCCTTAGAGAGGGGGGAGGGGTCTCAAAATATCACGAAAACCTTCCCCGGCCCCAAAAAACCCCTACATACCAATTTTCATGTCGATCGGTTCAGTAGTTTCCGAGTCTATAAGAATCAGACAGACAGACAGACATCACTCCATTTTTATATATATAGATAGATAGATAGATAGATATTTGTTTTTTATAGCTTCCATCGTTTCGGGACCAAGGGCGCCATATTTTTTTATATTTTTTCCTGAAAGCTGAGGTTTTTTAACATAATATATCTGAATACCAGAGAGGTGTTATTTTTCGTTTTTAAGTTATGATTTTTCAAAGTTAACATGTTTTCAGTTTTCGTTCAATATTTCTATGTGACTAGACTGGATGTATGTGACTGTAATCCAATTAATTAGCAATTGTGTTATTTTTTCAAAATGCTGGCTAGTAGACTTTAATTTGACAACCGATCATCTGAATCGTCTTAGGTCGAAATTAATACATTTTTAACAAAATTCATTTTTGGGGAAAAATGAGAAAAATTACTTTTTGGACCATCGGGTAACTTTGAAAGTAGCATTTTTCCAACAATGACTAGCTAATTAGCTTTAGTTTGATAAGTCGATCGTCTAAATCGGTTCAGTAGTTCACAGGTTCTTAATTTTTGAAAAATGTCATTTTTGGAAAAAGGGGAAAAAGTCGATATTTCGGATCACCCTAAAATAAAAATGGACACCCTAACAAAAAAATAAAAAAATACGGGTCTAATGTTTTGCGATAAAGAACAAAACTATCACTTTTCACGAAAATCTGAGAACCACTATATCGGTTTGGCATGGAATGGCTGAGTAATTACTTCATATTCGTCACGTCACAAAATGCATACCAATTTTTACAAGGTTCTTGTAAGTTTTTTTTTGGTAAACTGAATATTCAGAAATCTACGTTTTGAAACGGAACTAGATTTATGTCCAACAGTCAGAAACCACAAAAAGTCAGGTGTTCTCACGCCACAAAAGTATTGGACTGGCTACAAGTGAATTAAACTGATGATTCTTGTAGGAACCTTTTTCAATTTTACTTTGACATCGTTTACTTTTTTGGGAATTATGTGAAATATACATGAAACGAGAAAAAAAAAGATTATAGTGAGTCACGCTGGAATGGGTCATATATCCTTTGTTGACACGCAGCCTCGAGATCTAGTCCACGAATGTTATGCATAAGAAATATCAGCAGCAACGCTTCTCGAGTTTGCATAATGACTTGTTTCAAAGCTTCCGAAATGGATAAACGAAACCATTAGTTTTTTTTATACGCGTCGAGACCATAATTTTCTCACGAAATGAACCGAAATTCTCGCACGATTCGAGTCTCAATCTTCGATCGGTATCCGTTTTTTTCTTGCTGTACAATTAAGCTCCCATCCGACCTCTCTGTGTACAGTTGGCTTTCCAAATGTTAATACAATTTTACGAAAAGTTTATGCGTAGCCAATCTGACAATTAAATGCCGAATGGTAGAACGAACCACCGAACATAGGCACCGTGAGCTTATTGAAGATCCGTCTTCTAAAAAAACCACAATTAGCGTTGAAAACTTTGTACCTTTTTCGCACGACTGTGGGAAACCTTGAGCGAAGGGAAATTATAATGCAATTTCCATACACACACACACACGAGTGGTACGCTTCGACCCCTTGTGTGCGCGAGATCACTTGTACGATCGATGTACTTTTCCTCGAAAGCACCTCGAGTGCACGCCGAGTACAACGATCCACCGAAGGTCTTCTTCAATCACACCGTTAATTGTACCCATCCTTCACCCAGATGGATCGGTACCGTCGTATCGTCCGATCCGTCGATACGTTCACTTAGCACCTCAAACGGGTTTTGGACACGAGACAATCCAATTTGAATATCACACTTCCCCGCGGCTGATGACTGATGCAGTGCGAAGTTTGAAAAGGGTTTTCCTTTTTCCGGCCCACTCAAGGAGTGCGCCGAGTGCGAGATTGGCGTGGCTTTAAAGGCCAATCATCGGGGTGCGGAAATCGCCGATTGAGATGGAGAGTTTCCTCTCGTGATATTTTTTAATCGGCAGGGCCTTGACAGTGAATTTTGAGATGACTTTCCTCGTGAACAGATTCCTGGACACTTCTGAGAAGTGTCGCCATCATCAAGTGGCGCCATATTAATACGGGTGTTTCGAATGGCAAGACCTATTCTAACGGTGGAGACACCCATGACAACACAATCTAATCTCGCAATAATTGCTCTCATTAACCGGCTGCCAGTCGCAATTTGAAGTCGTTTCCCAACGAACCAATCTGGTTTAACCCAATTCCGTGACCAATGTAGGTTCTCCCATAAGGTAAAAAAAAAACACGAAAAAAACAACCTCCCCAAGAACCGCAACCAGTTGAACTCGATCCCTCCACTAGATCACGATACGCTGATGTGTTAAGACAACGCGAAATAATAACAGAAATGAACTAAAAGCAACCGCACCGTTGCATTTGCCGTTGCCGTTCGGCGCGTTGTTTCCATCAGCTATTATCAGCAGGTTGCGGAGAGGGAGCCGCAGACAAACCCCACAACCAGGTCAGGTGAAACAGATTCCTGGACCGCTCCCAGCTGGGGCATAGGTAGCGGTACTAAACGAGAAGCTGCGCCTAGTTCGGCACATTCGAGTCGGGTATCTTACCCTCGACTTTTCCCATCACGTTTGCAAAAATTCTCTTAAATCCTGTAATCTTGGGATTTACCCAGAAAAACTTTTTCTGCGAGAATAAGTTAAAAGGATAAGATATTCTTCACCGGCAACCATTCCAGAAAGAAATGTCAAACCAGTAATCACCGCGCCAATATTGTTTTCCCTTTTCCCTCACGCCCCCGTCACCACACATAAAATTACCCTGTTATGTGGTCGTGTTTGGCATTTCTTCCATTTTTTTTTTCTTGTTTGGCTTTCGTTTGTTTTTGTTGCTCCAGTAGCGCTGCCAGTTCTACAAAGCCCACCAAACTCTAGGCAAAACTAGTTGAGTTGTTGAGAAAGGCCTAGCTATAGCTCACCGCTACCCAACCTCTCGCGGGCGCTACTGACATAACCTCTCTCCATCACCACATGGGGAAACCTGAAACCTGTTGCCAGATGACGATGGCGACGGCGCTCGACGGTTATCTCGCCTCTCGAGAGTTTTATTGCATTGCGATTAGGCAAGGAGCGCTGGCTGGCTGCCGTGTTTCGGTTGTCGGGGACACGAAGGCAAAAAAAAAACATTCCGCGCTTCCACAACCTTTTTTTTTATTCCAGTGCTGGCGTTTTGCGATTTCGATTACGATAAGAGCTTCTCCTAACGCGAGGGGGCAATTGGCGCGCTTACCGGTTCCACCCGGCCAGCTGGACGTAGCGTTTTCCGTTGGGGGATGGGTCCAGCTGGAATTAACGAAACATTAGCGGCTCGATCGGCCTAACGAAATTTGGCGCGATGAAATTACTAGAGCGACTCGAAGTGGGCACCGTTCAAAAAACGGGATGTTTTTATTGTACCTGGCGAGCGGGAATCGGAATTAGATGAACTGATGTTATGCGATTCAAGTTCCTTGAGTTCCTGAGTTCCTTGCGGGACCCAACTTGCGGATAAATTATTAAATGAAGATCAAACTTAGTTTGAAGACAACTTTTACATGCTCTAGCATCATTTTCTTTAATTTGAACACGAATTGACAACAATAACACCTACATATCCTATAGTTACACTTCGATCCCTATTCCATTAAATTTCTTCTAAAACTCCTATTCATTTTGAACAAGGAATCTGGGTGACGGAGTGACGAACGTGTTTAATAGACTTGTTTGAGCTTTGACGCCGCACTGTCATCTGTCAAAAGAGTCGTATCAGAGGGAACGATGCAAACCGATGTTTTTCATGGATAATTTCAATGGTTTTTGACATACGAATTAGGTTAAATTTGATTCCTCAATCCCTCAATTCAAGGAAAATAAAACACCAAACTAAACTACTGATACTGCCTCATACCTCTGTAAGGCTGGAACGGCTGTTTTCAGCTTAGAATTTTTCATAATGTTTAAGAAAAAGCGAGTCAGAAACAGAACATAAACTTAAATCACGAGATAAATGTTGTATCGATTGAAAACATCAAGTTTATAATATAATAAGACTAGCTGACCCGGCAAACTTCGTCTCGCCCAAAATTTGTTTTTTGTTTTCAATACCTTCAAACATTCACGTTTTCTTACTACACGCAAGTTCATGGGTCCAATCCTAGAACTGTTCATTGATTGATCTTCTAATCGACCCCGTTGAATTTACCTTTTATCATAAAATTCCTAATACTTCTACCAAAACTCATCATTATAATATCAGATTATTTTCAGACACAATTCTCGTTCAAGATTTTTCAACCACTTTTAAACAACATGTTTCTCCGTTACATGGAATAAATGTTTTATACAGAAAATGTGATAGAATAAAGACAGCCCTAAATCGGACAATTCTTTCCTTGAGTTTTGCTCTTATCAACACATTCGGCGACACATTCTTATTGGTATAGATAGAAGAAGATATAGGCGTTTCATCACCTGAAAATCCATTTCCACTTTCGAACAATGATCAATTTTGTTAGCGCAAACATTAAATGGACTAACAACGCTTGTCACTATGTAATTGTAGAACATATGGTAATTTAATTTTCCGAATTTTCTCTTTTTCCTTCAGAGTTTTCCGAAAATTTTCGATTGTCATATTTGGTTGGAATGTTTTCGGTTGGAATATGTGTAATATTTGTTGGGACCCCCTCTCCATTCCAGAGGAGGGAGGAGTGTCATACCACCATAGAAACATTTCTCGTCCCAAAAAACCTCCCATCCCAAATTTGGCTCTATTTGCGTTTGATTAGTTTTCGACTTATGCAGAAATTTGTGTTTCATTTCTATGGCAAACATTTCTATGGCAAGCAATCTTCGTGTGTGATTGTCCTTATATCCTTATTTTCTTCTTTTCCTTTTCCTTTGTGAGAGATCGGATCCCTTCTTAAAAATAAGATGAAATGTAAATACATATCAGATATAAGATAGGTTTAAGAATTGAGTGTGATGAGTGTGATTGAGAGTGTGAGTGTGATCATTGTCAACATATCCTCATATCCCCTCCTTTTCCTGAAGAAAATATGTCACCCTTCTAAACTCGAGTCGACCGCGAGTAATCGGTTTCCTATATTATTAACATTAGAATTAAGGAAAAATGTATATATACTAGTAACAATACAGTAAGGAGTTCGACTCCTTCAAACTTATGTAACTGAGCCTGTAAAAATAAACGATTTAAATAAAAAAAAAATAAAATAATTAAATAATTAGTTACATATCATCTATATACATTTCTACCATCTTACAATTCAGTGTAGGCTGCAATTTTATCTTCTCTTTTCACGGTAACACGAGAAATTACAATCTGCGCTGTAATCGAAAATACTTGTTCAGCATGGTTCAGTTTACAATTGATACAAAATATTTAATTAGAGTTTGCAAATTCCTATAACTGTGGCGAATAAGTTTGTACCTATAAATTATATTACCCATACAAATGAAACACAAATTTCTGCATAACTAGAGATCTAATTTTTTATCTCATTTATTTATTTATTAGGCTCATTAGCATTTTAGCTGTAACAGAGCCGGGTTTAAATCGTGTACATTTACATATGTTTATGTTTCTATAAATTGTAAATTACACAGTAGTTAGTAGTAGCCATTTAGGCGTTAAGTATTCTGTTCCATTACATTATGGTAAATCACACAGTAGTAGCCATTTAGGCGTAAGGGTATTCTTTCTGTTCTTCCATTGTTCAGCAGACCGGACAGCGAAGACAGTTGATATTGATTATTGTTGAGTTATTTATAGAACAGCAGCCCGATGTGTCTTGCAGAGCAGAGCATTGTATGGATGAATCGATCTCATTTCGACCGTGGATCGATTTCCATCGCTGATGATGGTTGCGTGGACGTAGTTATTCTATAACAACACAAAGATGGTCAATTGAGGGCCCTGAGTTTGAACTCACGATCGATCGCTTGGTAAGCGAACGCGTAACCAAGTGGCTACGAAGACCCCCTAGAGATCTAATAAGGCAAATGAAACCAAATTTGGCATGTGGAGGTTGTAGGGTGCAATAAATGTTTCAACGGTGGTTAGACACACCCCCCCCTCCTCTCTATGGGGGGGGCCTTTAATAAATGAAAGACACAGAACTAATTAAACAAATGGAATCAAACTTAGCATATAGAGGTTTTAGGGATCGATATACGCTTCTACGGTAGTTCGGCACTCCTCCCCCCTCTCTAAAGGGGAGCTCCCATACAAAGGAAACACAAATTTCTGCATAACTCGAGAACTAAACAAGCAAATTGTGACAAATTTGGGATGTGAGAGTTTTTGGGTACGAGAAATGTTTCTATGATGGAAACTCTGGAAAGGAGAGAGGGTCCCATAAAAATAATGCACATATTTCCACCAAACATATTCCAACCAAACATCATAATTGAAAATTTTCGGAAAACTCTGAAGAAATTTTGGAAAATTCGAAAAATTCGATTCGCATGTGTTTTACAATTACATATTGACGAGCGTTGTTAGTCCATTTGATGTTTGCGAATTGAATTATCCGATTTAGGGTTGTCTTTATTCTATCATATTTTCTGTATCAAACATTTATTCCATGTAACGAAGAAACATGTTATTTGCAAGTGCACGAGAATTGTGTCTGAAAATATTCTGATATTATAATGTCGAGTTTTGGTAGAAGTATTGAAATTTTATAGTGAAAAATAATTTTAAAGGGTAGATTAGAAGATCAATCAATGAACGGTTCTGCGGTTGGACCCATGAACGTGTGCTTAGTAAGAAAACATAGATGCGATAACGAAAAATAAATTTTGGGCGGGACGAAGTTTGCCGGGTCAGCTATTTGTCCAATAAAGTTATACAAAATTGAAAAAAGTTGCTGTTCGATTTTTCGAACACCTGGCCTAAGATGGGTTAAATAAGAATAAGTTAATTACGTTCATAATTTTCATTTTAAAAATGTGTTCATTACACATGCAAAACCATTATCATTTTCGCTTCACTGTGCAAAGTTCCAGCTCAATCGGATATGATTTAGGGGTGCCTCAAAACGCTCCAAAGTTTTAATTTTTCGATTCTCGAAAATCGCCCAAGGGGGGAGTAAAGGAAATCTGGAAAATCGAAATTTTATTTTCGATGCCAAAAGACTTAAAAATGCATGAAACATCGAGATCTGGTGTCATCTTGAAACAACATTTTTGGCCGAAAATCGACCTTTTGGGACATAGCCTGAGAGGCAATGAAAATATGGGAAAAAAATTATTATCGAATTTCAAAGACCGACCATGTACAATTTGTTTATTGGCCTAAAAAATGACCTGTGCAAAGTTTCAGCTCAACCGGACATGATTTAGGGGTGCCTCGAAGCACTCAAAGTTTTAATTTTTTGGCCACTCAGGCTAAGCCCAAAAAGTCGATTTTTTTTCGAGATAACACCAGATCTCGACGTTTTATGCATTTTTAAGACATTTGGCATCGAAAACAAAATTTGGATTTTCCAAATTTCCTTTACTCCATTTACTGGAAGATTTTCGAGGATCGAAAAATCAAAACTTTGAGCGCTTTGAGGCACCCCTAAATCATGTCCGATTGAGCTAAAACTTTGTACAGATCATTGTTTTGTGCCAATGAACAAAATGTACAAGGTCTGTTTTTGAAATTTGACATGACCATTTTTGCTGCCATCCTAGTATACATAGTTTAAACTGCGAACAAGCATAATTATTCCAGTAATAGTTTATTATTTTTTTTATAATCACAATTTCCTCCTCTCACTACGATTGCCAGTTCTTTTCATTGTAATTCTTTTCCTAACTATTGTGATTATATTTTCAACACAATCTCGTACAAAATTCAATGTTATTTGGTGCTCCTCAATAAAATTGTTATTTGCCGGGATCCAAACGTCGCTCCTCAAGTTATTCACCCATTATCCGGAATACGATCAGGTTTAAAACTCGAACGGACTTCACACAACTTCGAACGGACTTCACTTCAAATATAACAACCTTGCCTTAAGCAAAACAAACGTCAAAATAATTCATCCACATCTGCGAAGGAATTTGCAAAAGCTAATTTGAAATTTTTAAAACTCGAATGAAAATGATTACTTAATGTTATTTAAATACTTTGAAACTGTAGTCCAGATTTTTACTTAATTCAATATTTCAATAATTTTCCTGACTTTTAAGCTGAAACTGTATCAGTAGAATAAAATCAATATCAATCACGATTGTCGTTCAAGATTTTCTCATCACTTGCAGAAAATGTGTTCGAAGTTCGATGCCATCCATAATAGAAATAAATTGGATATTTGCAAAGAGGAATCGATTCCTGCACTGGAGATTCTGTTCGAACGCCGGTTGCACAGAAAAGGATCGTGCTGGTTTGTAAACCAACGAACACATTGGTTTGATCATTGCGGAAGCTTCTCTCTTGAACTCTGGAATTTTAGAAACATTGACTTCATGAGACAGCCAATAGTTCATATTTGGGAAACCAACATATTAACTCTAGTTTGAACGGCCATATATTTTTGTCGGTTAGGGGAACTGGTATGAAAAATATTTCATAAGAAAGATGAAAGGCTCATGAGTGATGTGTGTTACATGCGTATCCCAAATTTGTTTCAATTTTTTTTTTAAACTATTGAAATTCCAACAGAACCTATACCTATCATGATTGTTCGATGGGCCAATTATGCTCGCTCTGGCCAATCTCCTTTCAATTTGCTATAGTTTTTTATTTGACGTGGGACTACGTCTAACCGGAATATATGGAGGGTAAAATGAAAACCTAAACACAGAACATGCAGGAAAAAATGAAAGATTTCGAATGCTTATAGCTCGAACATTTCGTACTGGATAGGAGAGATGTTTGCATCACTTGATAGGGAATATTTCTACGCATCTATTGCAACTAACCAAATGTTGTTTTTCATTAGATAAACAATTGAATAACTGTAAAATATTAGGCGTTATCTAAACGCCCTAACTGCATCGTTTTGATTGGCCCGATTTACGGTTTGCCTAACACAGCCATCAAAACCAAGCAGCCTTGGGGAAATCGGCATTGCAAATACATGAAAGTAGGGGGACTGTTGTTCTTATCGAAAAATGTTCCCTAACACAGACTTTAAAACCAAGCAGCGAAATCGGCATTGAAAACACACGAAAGAGCCTAGAGGCGAGTGAACTGAAAAGTTTAAACCCTCTTAAAGCCAAAAAGAAGAAAAAGAACACACGAAAGTAGGGGGAGCTTTTGACGTGGGACTACGTCTAACCGGAGTATATAGGGGGTAAAATGAAAACCTAAACACAGAACATGCAGGAAAAAATGAAAGATTCCGAATGCTTATAACTCGAACATTTCTTACTGGATCGGAAAGATGTTTGCATCAATTGATAGGGAATATTTCTACGCATCTATCGCAATAAATAAAATGTTATTGTTCGTTAGATAAACAATTGAATAACTCTCAAAAGTTAAGCGTTATCTAAACACCCTAACTGCCTCGTTTTTATTGGCCCGATTTAAGGTTTCCCAAACACAGCCATCATAACCAAGCAGCCTTGGGGAAATCGGCATTGGAAATACATGAAAGTATGGAAACTTTTGTTCTCACTGAAATGTGTTCCCTAACACGGACTTCAAATCCATGAAGCGTGGGGAAATCGGCATTGCGAATTCATACAAATCGGGGGTATTTTTGTTCCGATTGAAATGTGTTTCCCTAACACAGACTTCAAAACCGAGGTTTCTGGGGAAATCGGCTCTGCAAATAAATGCAAACTGCGAGTACTTTTGTCCTCGCTTGCCTTTGTGCAGAGTGGAATATGTCTGTCCTAACATGATCTTCTAAACTTAGGAACCTGGGAAAATCGTGCAGCCACTAGAAGCGAATGAACTTCCCAGTTTCAAGCAAATTCGAGATTCGAGAAGTACGTACACTTTTGGGATGTAAACTTCAGAGGAAAATGTAAAATAAAATAATCGTTTGATAATTTTTTTTTGTCTTTATTGGAAAGATTTTCAGCCTTAGGCTGGTTCATCAAACGTTTGATAATTCTTCTGTACATATATTTTGTTCTAGTCATCATACCAAACGTAAAAGGTCCGTCATTAAATTTACTTGTAACGAAGAACAATCAATCACAATAAATGAATTGACTTTACACGGCATTTGTTCATTTTTTTCACTCACAGAGCAAATATATTGAACTCAATTGAATTTGGAAACTGTTTCATTCAATCAAGAATTTAATCAATACAAACGAATGATTGCTAAGCTAAGGTAGTTCCACGTGAACCTTGCGGTTATATCATAGATATAACCCACTCATTTTTTTTATGCGAAACTGTTTATGACTACTCAAATTTGCGCAAAAACTAATTTTCTATCACCCAGCAGTATTTATAAACCTTTCTTATGCCCATTTTAGATAATTTTCGTAGACAAACATGATCAGTTTTAAGTAGAGGAAAACGTCTGAAAAAATTGAAGTGAAATTGGTATCAATTAGTGATGAAACGGATAGTAGGTTGACTGGATACCGGATAGCTTCAAGGCCTTTTATTTGCGAATACGAAACTGGATGACACTGCATTTGTGCATGAAGCGAATAAAGGACTACATTTTAAAAGAAATAAACACATTTTTACATAAAAATAATGAACTATGAATAAATTTCCCGTTTCCGTGGATATCCTTTAATAGAGATTCAAGTTTTCTGGAAGTAATCTTTTACAGGATTTTTTTCTGGTAAGGATTCAACTACTTAGGAGAATTACTCAATTGCAACCTTTTTAGACCCGAAGATCTAGTCAGACTATTTAGGAGTTCTTGAAACGTAAACAGTCTTGCTGGCAATGTTATTGGAGTACATAAAATATCTTGCGACAAATCTTCTGAGAGTAGCAGTTCATCGTCGTCTTGAAACAAAAGAGACGAAACTGAATCAAACCTTATACCCGAAACTCACGACACACCTTTTGGGACTGTTTCAACGAAGTGACAAATGAAAATAATTGTTAGTGTCGCTGTTCAGGGAAAAAATACCGTTGCCAACGAAATCGATGAAGTAGGAAAACATTTAGAATCGATCGCAATCACGACCCTTACATTTGGTGATCATTAAAATCTAAGCAGTCAATTGAGGGCAAGGATTGCTAGAGTTTATCTTTCAGCTCCTTGCAGTTGTATTACAGCGAAGACTGTTCTCTGAAGTTAGCCTGGTTAACGAAGCAAAGCGTAATCGGTCGTCATCATCGACTTCCGAAAATTTATTATTTATTCATCATAATAATAACCACTAGGTAATTTTGAGTACAGTTAATAAATTTATTTTATGAGTAAATATTGAAATAATTTTTAAAAAATCTGGCATTTCAGTAATCAAACCTTATTTTTAATCCCAAATTTAATTTTTAGCATATTTTCTGGCATCCCGATTTATTACATTAAATAAGCTGAAAGATAACATAAAATGTTCTACTCCCCAATACATGTATATCATTTGTATAATATATATGCTAAAGCCAATATGAGGGAGCGAAACAGGAGACACATTTTAATGAAAGCTTTTCGTATAGTTTGTCAATACAAATACAAATATATATATATATATATATATATATATATATATATATATATATATATATGTGATTAAATTATATTATTTCAATTTATATATAATAATTTTGGACTATATTATATTCAGTTTGGAAAAACAATTTGTTTTATATTTCAAATATGGCTTATTTCATGAAGAAATGTAACCAACGTTCAACATTAAGGTAAAGTTTAAGTGGCTAATATATGTACAGTGGGGTAAAAATCGTGATTTTTGAAGATTTTGCTTGAATTTTCACCAGGAATTGTCTAGATCGATATTACAGCCAAACTAAGAAAGATAAAAGTTGTACGTCACAGAACAAATTGTGGAGCGGTTAAAGAACTTCATTTAAATTGATAGAGACAATATAGTTTAATTTTAATTTTTAGGATAAAATTATTAATAACACATTAAAAATTATTAACTTTTAAGTGTTTAACTTGCAAATTGTTATTAAAATTCACTAATTTAGTTGTTCCACTACTATATCCTGTACTAAATTTTCTCATCTTTCAAATGAAAGCATCAGAATCGTTGAAATTCGAACATATGCGTAGGAGGATTTTTTTTTATCAAATATGATCGTCTATCACCTTCTGAAAGAATTTGGATAAATTATTATTTTTTCATGTGAGAAAGGTGTTTTCGATTTTTGAAAGTCGAAAACAAGTTTTCGAAACATTCTATTTCGATTATCGTATATACATTATTTTAAAGCTGGAGGTTTAGCTTTTGAAGTATTTTAGGAGCATATTTTTATCTTGATGTGTGTAGATGTAGTGGACAAAAATATCAAAAAGAAATTTAAAAAAAATCGATTTCTTTGGGGTTTTTCAAAGATTTTATGGATTGACACCATTTTTTGCTAACCAACTTAATAGCAAATTAAAATATACTTATCAACCAGCTTTCATTTGGTTCCTGTAACGTTTATAAAGGATCTTTCCGTACAGAGATATTTTTGATTGAATGAAAAATTACCCCTTCGTCTTTGATGATGAATAATTCAATAAACAATAATCGCACCGCAAACCGAAAAGTAGTTTTGAAAACTCAAATAAATTTAGTAGAGGTTAAATTTGTCGCATTGACAAAAACAAATTTATTTAATCTTTTGCCTCAATTTCTAAAAAAGTGCCAAAACAGGGGTTGTAGAAAATCATCTGTTATTTTGAAAATATTGCAGTAAGTTCTAATTTCAGCAGGAAAATTTCTAGTTTAGCGTATCCCCATCAAACCTGTGAATCACAGCGTTCCTTCAAATTATATCTTGATACGAAATCATTATCAACTTCCAATCTGGTAGAACATATGGATGTTTGAGAGATAAATACCAACAAACAGCGTTAAAATGTATCATTATTGCTGCGTTAATGATAATTGACACGCTCACGGAAAAAGCTATCGACCATCTCAAACCCAAGACGCACGAGAATCCACGCAATGCGCAAACTTCTTGAAATTTGCGGAACCCGTTATCGGTAATCATCGCCTAGAACAGCTGTCCGTGGGCTTCAACACTCAGCAGCAACAAGTTCTTGATCTCGAGCTGCTGTTGTCGGCTATCAAAAATCGATTAGAACAAATTGCAGAACAACGGCAGGTGAGAAAATATTCTTGTTTCTCGAATTTCCTTTCGTCTTGGAAAAAATCTGATACAATTTTCTTTCAACATACCGTATTGATTTTCTGCATCAAGATCTCAAAGTTGTTTTTGCTGCACATTGTGACTGCCGCTGGTTGAGTTCTTTCAATTTCCCGCCAATGAACCGAAAGCAATATCCAACAGACTCGCGACTCAATCAAAATTCACTGCTACTGAACGCACTCCGGGGGAATAAACTCCGGACAGGAAACACAATATCTGGTATTTTTATGTTACGTCCGTTCGATTTCACCAATCCAACACAACATCGAAACGGGTGGTGTTCGATGACATCCGATGCCACAACACACAAATTAACACATTCGCATCACTTTTCACTCACTTTTTTTTTTTTCTTTTAGCGGCTATACGAATGTCATAAAGGTTGCCAATTATCTGATAAATCACTATGATCACATCAAACCACGTTTCTGTGCATTAGAGCGACTCGTTCACATCTTGTTTCGATTTTTGGAAACAGACGAACAGTTTTGTCACACGCCTTTATCCTTTTTACTATAACATTCAATCTTTTTCCAATTTATTCTTCCTTCTTCACTCAGAAAACTTTCCATCCATGAACTAACTCGCGTAAGTTGACCAACTCTGCGGAACACATCACCCATCAACCGGAAACCAAAGTATCAATTCCTGTATATAGCCTGCCCATGCAGCAGTGTAATCACACGCAATCAAAATGGTACAGATTACCATACCACATAACACGCGCGAAGTCGATCACGACGACGGAAGCATAAGTATCTCGCGACTATCATCACAGCATCATCACACGAAAAGACAGCGATAAACAGAGAAACAAATAAATCCCAACCGATGCCAAGAAGCGAGCGACGGAATATGCGCGCGATGGTAACACAACCGTTGACCACGAACGAATGACTGACGGAGAAGGTGGTAGACTTCCACGATATGTGTCAAAAACGGTGTGCGCGCAGGTGCCATACGAACCCTCGACGAAACCCCACCAAACCCCACCGCGAAGGCACTGGGTGCTCTCTGTTGACAGAAATGAACACCGCGAGGCGCTCGCTCACTCACCTCGAGGCACGTGGAAAGCAAAACGCGCTACCTGGTGAGAGTCTGTGAGTGTCGCTGCTAGGGGCACTCAGCAAAAAAGGCTGTCAGTTTGTGGCTGCATATTCAACGCGAAGGGTACCTTCAAAGGCATGCTTGCGCATTCTTGGTAGGATTCCCCTCCAGTGATAAGTAATTGGAGTTTAGCACCTCGAATACAAGCATTCCATCGTTTGAGCTCGTGAAAACTTGATTATGATCTCGTGGGAAAAAAACACATTCAACCATTCCAAGCTTAGCTATGGCTAATTAAAACATGTTTTCACTTTCGTTGAGATACCATCACCACCGGACGCCAGACGCCGGTTTGAGTGATACACAGAGAAAAAGATATTTTCTCATAGCGCTCATCAGCGCGTACCACTCTCTCGTTTGTTTGAGATCTGGACCGAGCAAAAAGTTGAATTCCTTGAATGAACTCCAACGTAAGTTTCCGTGCTTCTGCGCGGAGTTTGAGTGCGAGATCGTTATCGTCGCGGTAACGCACTCAAGTTTGGCGTTGTTAAATGTAAGTGTCATAAGCCAGGATTTTGTTAACGGCTTCAAACAGCCATAAGTAATAGTCTTAAGAAAGCTGTTGTGCCATAATGTGGAATTGTATCTGACAGCATGTTGCAAGCATAATGACTTCAACTGGACAAATACTTTAGCACAACTATACACACTTTGTCAGAATTGAATATAGGCCCATAGAGCCCGTCAGTTTAATGTGTTCTAGATTTCATGCTTACATAATAAATTGATACATCCAAAGCGGCTCTCATAAGATCATTAATAATAACGACTGCCCTTACATGAACAATTAATAATGAACACTGCATAGAACAGTAGGCATTTTGACATATACTAATAATTTTTTACAGTAATGATCTTAAAATTATGTTCCTTCTATGATGAAAAATAGTGGCTCAGTTATAGAAAAAAACAATTATTAGCTATTGGGTGTGCAACTTAATTCGTTCCGTTTCCACAAGATGGTTCAAAGTGCTGTAAATGGTCGACGACGACGATTGTGTCACATTTACCCGAATGACAGTTTCCCGAACGACAGCTACCCGAAAGACATTCACTCGAATTCCAATCACCAGAATGTAACAAATAAACGAATTCGACATGTACCCGAATACAACATTCACCCGAATGCAACATTTACCCGAAAGTAACATTAACCTAAATGTACTATTTACAGTTCTATTTGATTAGAAGGAATTTTCATATTTAATCCTGATAAGTGTTATTACAATGATCACATTCATACATTAACAGGTATCCAAAAACTCGTATATTGCGTGAATACAATGTACTGGAAAAAAGGTAATGAAGATGGTAGAGTTTCGAGCGACATAGCATGCGCTGCCATAACTATTTCTCAAATAGTGTCGTCAGTCGTTGTGTTTATCTTTGATTGCCCACAACATCCATGAGAAAATGCTATTTTCAGGAAGTAATTTATCAATTAAAAACGTACATTTTTTTTTTGAGTTTCCGCTAAATATGAGGCTAGTGTGATAGCGTGCAGTGAATATTTGTGAAATCACGTCGAAAAAGACGGATAAAAGTGATATTTCCATGTGCAATTTTCACCCCCCAAGTTCATTGAAACAAACGAAGTTTCATTATGTTAACGCTATAAAGTTCATGTTTCGAAGGCCCCTAGTGTCGGTGTGTATGATGTGAGAGAATAATCGTCAATTGATCAAAATTTCACCGAAAATGTTATTGCTTTCGACAACTTAGCACACGACTGCTCTCTGGACCGTTTTTCCACATTTGTTTTGGCCCGGACAAAGAAACAACACAAATTTTCATTTTCATAAAACACTTTATTCAACGCACAAAATTATAAGCACTGTACACTAAAAAACCCTTAAACCCGCAGCAAATCAGCCTGAGTCAGCACCAGTAAACAAAAGGCAATTAGTCTAGCTATTTAATATGAATACATATTGTTACTTACCTTCTTCACCCGGGACAACACTTGATAAAAACATGATTTGTATTACACACTAGCAGTAAACAAAACACAGCACAACGGCTTAACAAAACAACGTACAAACAATCACAATACAGAAACAATAACAAGCAAATTGTCAAAGGACAGGAACGCGTGGAAACGATCCCGCTATACAAAGCGTAATTCTTTATGGCGAATATTCTAGACGCAACCCATACAACAATTGCAACAACATGGAATGTACAAACACAAGCGTTATGATTTCCCGAACTACTCAGCAATTTGCAATGCTTCGGACGCATTGATGCAATAGAGCTAAATCCAATTTTGCAATTTGGATTAAGTTCCTTAAATCTGTTGAAAGTTTCCCATCTTTGGCTACAGAAACATAGTCTCTTTCTCCAGGTAATGATCGACTGATATCGTCGTCATTATAAAACTCCGAAACATGATTCTTAACATCTTCACTTAAACTTGGTCCATATTTGCTATGTGGTGTCGACAATACACCGTTTTCATTTGCCAGTTTTTTGGCTGGAATTGCCATATATTTTCCATTTTTTGCACGGACCAAGACTTAGTCAAAACTGTTAAAATTCTAACTTTTTCTGATCTTGTTGTCTCTGTGTGGTCAAATTTCTCTTTGAGCTGATTGATTATCTCATCAAACTCTTTTGCCTTTTATTTAAAGTTCGACTCTTCGTCTTCTTCATATGAAAAGGAAAATTGATTTCTTTTAATACCTTCAGAAATTTCTTTGAATTTTTGTTCGGGGTAACTAGCCTGTCCAAGTCTTTTCGTCATTATTGGTGAAACGTTAATACCGGCGATTCCCTTGTTGAATAGCTGAATGTTGTACGCTCGGGAATACTCTGGTATATCGCTGTTTTGGGAATCTTGCGAAGATGCTGAAACGACTGAAACTATTGATGGTACTTCTTCTGAAGTATTTCCTACTGCTGTACTGATCTGCTCCTCAGTATTACACTGCTTTGGTTTGGAAGAGTATACAGATAAACGGCATGATCCACAAATTTTTAAAGATGTATCTAAAAGGATATTGCATCCCATTGACTTAAGTTTCTCAATCATTGACACGGTTAAGAAACGTTTTTCAGATGAACATTTCTTACCGTTTTTCGGAAACGGTCTACAACACGAAAAAAAATGTTTGTAGTCCATTGTGGTATACTGTTATTCACTCTATAAGGAAGATTGTTCGACTGATGAACGATGTTTGAATATGAGTAACTTTATATACATTATAGAGGTACCTTAAAGGTACCTGACTTTATATACCTGTACAGAGGTAGCTTAAAGGTACCTGACTTTATATACCTATACAGAGGTAGCTTAGAGATACCTGACTTCAGGTATAATCAAGGCCTAACGTAAACAAGTTAATTATATTTGTACCCATAACGTCCGGTTGAATCAACAAGGTGTATTTGTTGTTGGGATTTCAATTCTACTGTTCGTGTTTTGATAGTGTAACACGAATAATATGTTAAAAGTTTGTAATATCGCTACGTTTTGTGTTAACCCACATGTCTTTGAATGTTTTTCAACGTAACTTCTAAACATATATTTTTACCATAATGATTTATTTGGAAAATTTGTTAGAAATTATAAGCAAATTCATAAAATTCCATGAACATGACGGTATAACACGACAAACATATTAAAAGGGAATATTTACTATAAAAAAGACAATAAATTAAAAATATTTTTTAAAATATCTCGAGAATGGCTACATTTAGAAGGAGATTTATAATGAGCTTTTTTGTTTTAAATCACATCAGAAATCATAATTTGTGGCAAAAAATTATTGTTAACATACAAAAATTCGAAGTTTCTGAAATTCATGAAAGTTCGATTTTCCACAAAGTTCGTCAAAAATAGTTTTACCATCTTGGACCCATTTTTTAAATTTTCTACATGACTTGTATTTTATATGAAAACATTAAAAAAATAAAAAAATATGTATTTTGAATATTGCAAATTAAAGTTTTTTTTGTAAGTGTATATTTTTTTCATGGTTAGACATCAATACGCCATAACTCTTTCTAAGACACTATTTCGGTACGACTTATTGTTTCTTATATATAAATTATCAAAGATTTCTCCTACTAAAATCGATACGCCCTTTTCAAAAGTTACGCTTGAGTCAAAAAATTCCCAATTGCTGTGGAAAATTCATATTTCCTCCAACCCAAACGGAATACAAACTTTCATTCGAATCAAAAATACATGTTTTTAAAATCTGCATTTTTTGGACGATTTCATTTGGAATTGCACTTGTACGAAATGCGAGAGCAAAATCGCTTTGGAGGTGTGTCGTCAGTTTGCACGCTGTTTGTTGAAGAGCACTTGGGTATTTTTGCGTGATACATACAAATTGTTGTTTCAATGCGCTGCCAAAGGCAAATTGAAGTGGTTAAGATACTAGACACAATCCCCTATTTTTTTATTATTTTCTCGATCAAGTATGGCTTATTTGCTTTCCATTCCAACTCATGGCTCACCCAGGTTTTTTTACGCGGGGGATACGTACCTCGTCAAAAAAAACCGCGTAAAAAAATTTGCGTTAATTGGAAAATCCGCGTCAAAAAACGGGGTAGTTGGAAAATTCGCGTAAAAACTAGGTCTTCTAAAATCTACGTAAGCATCGTGATAAAGTGCGACACATATATCCGTCATAAGCGCTAAGATCCATCGCAAGCAATGATTACGGTCACATGCTCTGAGGAAGTATGAAGAAGAAATGTGAGCTGAAAGAGAGATGTGATATTGCTCTTGGGCTATTGGATGTGATATTGCGTTAATTGGAAAATCCGCGTAAAAACACCGCGTAAAAAAAGCCTCGTAAAAAACCTCCTGGGTGTATGTGATCTATATCACAATGATCTATATAGGACCCACTATTCATTTGTAGAAAATACTGGCGTTCGAGAATTGTTTTCGATCAACAATTTCGGACGAATAAAGCCAAAAAAATAAAATTTTCCGTAAAATTCAATTACGAAACATAATTTACATTTCGTCGTCCTACCCGGAGGCGCTCTTCCAAAAGATCTGTCGTTCGCTTGTTCCCACTAGAAGCAAAAAAACGGCCAGAAGAAATATTATTCAGTCATTCGTTTCGTTTTAAAATATGATCATTTCAACATTAAACTGGTACAGCATCCAATTTCGTTCAACTTTCTGCAGCACGCAGAAGAAAGCAAAGGAAAGCAACCAGAAACCAGCACGAAAAACTTCATCCTGGGAGCGAGAGATGCCAAAATGGAAAGGTGCATTGCGTCGGTGCCGTTGCTGTTTTGGCCAATTGCACACAAAAATGCATCCCTCGAAGCCGGCCGTCCGGTTACGAAACCTGCACCGAAGGAAGAAAGGACCCACAAAAATACGATATTTACGACTGTCGCCGGCTGAAAGCTGACGCGACCGGGGAATACATGAAGTGGAGCTGAATTTGTTTTATTGATAATTGTTCGTCATGTTTTTGTATGCATAATTATGCTTAAGATGCGCGGAAGCCGCGGACACAAAGAGATATTATTATTATTGCTGATCATCGCGGAAACCATTAATTTTAATGATATATCGCTATTAAACACTGCGCGGAATTGGGAAGTGCTTCGTCTTGCCAACAGAAGGCATCTTTGACGACATGTCACTCGGGGTGATTAAAATGTTTCCGAGAGCTGTTTTCGCAGATATACACGTTTGGATTTCAATTAGGCCAAGTAGGAATAATTGACACCGCAAAAAGCGGGAAACAGAGCTGAAGGAATTGTCACGGAAGCCGGTAGCTCTCCGCTGTCCTAGAAACCCATTTTCAACCGTTTGACGAATCCTATAATTATGCGAACATCATACGTAGCTAATTGCTAATAACGAAATAGTCGGTTCCATTCTTCCTTTCTCTGAGCGCAACACTTGGAGCGGAATCATATGACATCATTTGGGGACACTCGCAGATCGAGATTTTTTTTTCCATGAACCAGTTATTTCTTTGACAAATCACGGAAAGCTGGAGTTTCGATCGTGCTCCAAGGGTGTGCGCAAAACCCGTCGCCACGGCTCGCGAGACCCCGTCCACGAGGGACTTCCACCAGGTGAAAGGAAGATCCCCTGGGCCAGCTTGCAAAACCTTCCGAGCAAAAATTGAAAGCGAACCAATTTATGATAAATGAATGGCAGACACACAGAGCCCCAGGAACGCACGCACGCAGGGTGCCTCTTGGCGCAGGGTTGGTTCCATCGCCGCACACCGGACCCTGCTGTCCCAGCCACCGACGGACAGACAGATCATACTGTCATCTCTCTTTCTGTTATTGCTGTTTATTTTACGATTTTTTTGTTTCTTGTTGCCGGACGGAAGGCTAACTCTCGCGACTACGAACGCCAACGCCTGAGCGCTTGCGGTATGTAAACGAGATATGAGCGCGTATCTGTGTTCCTCTCGGTCCCGGCCAAGTACTTTCTCCCATTTGATAAGCTTTTCGAACTGATCATTGGGCGAGGAAGTGAAAAAATTCGAAGGTACGTTACGTAAGGGAGCAAGTTTTGTGCGAATCTTCCGAAACTTGTTTTGTTTTTTTTTTGCTGTTTGTCTAGTGGCGAATTTTTGCTGTGAGTCATTTTGAGAGTTTCTTTTCGATTTTGGAACATCTAAATTTAGCAATCAGTGGCTTGCAATTGTATGTGGTAGACTTTGTAGAGAAAACCGTATAGATTGCAGTCCTACACTGCCCATGTTTGTATAGGAGACGTAAGCGACGAAATGAACAAAATCGACTTTTTCACCGTTATGCAATCTACGCAATGCAATACGTTTGCTCAACATACAAACAAACATTTTTTTGTTCGAAATTTTGAGAAATTTTGAAAAAACGTTTTCGAAAAATCACTGTTTGTCCGCATAACAGACGTTGTTCCATACAGCTTTCATACTCCGTTCGAAGTGTCTATTTACCATAGAAACGTCTCTTTCTCCCTAAAACCTTCATATGCTAAATTTGGCTCTGCTTGCTTGATTAGTTCTTGAGTTATGCAGAAATTTATGCTTCATTTGTATGGCAGCCCCCCCCGCCCTTGAGTGGGGGTGAGGAGTGTCTATTCACCATATAAACGTTTCGTGTCCCCTGAAACCTCCACATGCCAATTTTGGCACCACACCATTTGCCTGATTAGTTTCCGAGTCCATAAAAATCAGACAGACAGACAGAAATCCATTTATATATATATATATATATATATATATATATATATATATATATATATATATATATATATATATATATATATATATATAGATTAAGTTTTTTCATAGTTTACATGGTTTCGGAACCAAGGATGCTATATTTTTTATATTTTTTCTTGAAAGCTGAGGTTTTTTTACATAACATATCCAAAAATCAGAGATGTGTTATTTTTCGTTTTTAAGTTGTGATTTTTCAAAGTTAGCTTGTTTTCAGTCTTCGTTAAATATTTTTATGCGACTAGAATTCAATTAATTGGCAAATGTGTTCTAAAAAGTCTAGCTAATTGGCTAGACTTTTTAATTTGGTATATCGGTATATCTAAATCGGTTTAGTAGTTCAAAAGTAATAAATTTTTGAACAAAGTCATTTTTGGAAAAAAAAAAGTGAAGAATGGATTTTGGACCATCGGTCAACTTTGAAAAATAATAACTCAAGAACCAAAAAACCGTCTCTCTGGTTTCGATATATGTTATGTGCTGGATTGCTACATTTAATTCTGTAAAAATTTCTGAAAAAATCTATATATCTGTATTTTAGCCATAAAATCTGTATCAAAAATCTGTATCGAAAAGTTAACGGGGGAAAAAAAATGAAAATAAAGGTTTATTTCTACTTTCAACTTATTTTTCTCATTTATGGGTTGTTAAAGTCGTGTCAATATAACAAAACAAATCATAGAAAAGTTTTTCGCCTCTGAATTGTTTGATGTTTTCACATGGTTTTGTTGAAATTTGCCTTCAAATTTTCCTTCGACTTCATCATTGCCGCTCCTCCTTGAGCCAATACATAGTTCTTCGCCTTCAAAAAAGAGTCCATAATTCTGGGAGCCAACTGATTTCCGGACTTTGTTTTGTTGGCACTGTAAAGCAAAAATATGCGCTCAACACATGCTGATGAATGTCATCGAAAAATGTCTTACATACGACTTTAGTAACGGATACACAAATTTCTCATCATGCCTTTTGACATCCAACAGCTGGGACCAAGTTATATCCGAGTCACTCAAATTTTGCCCCCATATTGATGAGCGGTACAAACGATTGATTATAATCATACTTAACTTGGAGCGAAAAGAACAGTTTAAGCTCTTCAAATCGCTCAAGATTTCACTTAATAACTGCGTCCAACGAAAGTTTTGAGTTGCGTTCAATGCAATGCACTATGCACTATGTGTGCACTGTAATAAATTTAATATTTCAAATGGATTTTTTTTTAAATCTGTAAATTCCGTATATTTGCTGAAAATCTGTAATTCTGTATATACAGACTCTGTATCTGAAATTTGGCGAAAAATCTGTAGAATATTCTGTATATGTGGCAACCCTGGTTATGCGAAAAGCTTTTCAGAAAAAATATAAAAAAATATAACGCCCTTGGTCCCGAGATTATGAAAACAATAAAAAAAACGAATACAATAAATTAAAACGAGAACAGAAGAATTCGATTTTTCCCTGTAGTATTTTTTCAAAAAAGACGAGGTGATTGGCTTTAATTTGATATGTCGATCATCTGAATCGGTGTAGTAGTTCAAAAGTTATAAATTTTTGAAAAAAAGTCATTTTTGGAAAAAAGAGGAAAAAGTTGATTTTTCGGACAACCCTAAAATGGAAATGGTCACCCTACTGAAAAAATAAAAAAATACGGGTCTAATGTTTTGCGATAAAGAACAAAACTTCCACTTTTCACGAAAATCTGAGAACTACTACATCGGTTTGGCATGGAATAGCTATTATACCATATTCCACAAGATAGAAAATTTAAATTTATTCAGCTTTTTTTTTACTTTTGTTTACAACTCAAACAGTTAAAATAGTAAAACAAGTGAACAATTTAGCTAATAAAGCGGGTATGTTTTTAGACTTGGGCGCAAGCTGTGGGGGAAGAGCAAAAAAACAATATCTTTGCATACAATTCGGGCGTTAGCCTCCATGGTAGAGACAGGCAAACCATTAGGGGAAGACGGGGTAAGACGGCCACCCTAAGCATAGAGTACAATTAAACACAGTGCATACAAAATTGAGGCATTTCATTATGTCAGCATCGATCTTTAGGATGTTTTCCGTAATCACGTTAACTTCCAAAAGTTTTTCTTTTTATTTTAAAATGTTATATGATAAATTGTAAAAAAAAATATGAAAAAGGTGCTACTAAAATCATGACGGGTCAAGTTGGCCACCACTAAGGGTGAGATGGATGAAATGACTCGTGAATCTAGGTGTATAGAGGATGATTGTATCCAGAAAAATTGTGCTATATATCAAGGTCGTTATATTCTTGAATTACCTATAACGTGCTTAATGTACAACTCTTGCAAAATTATCACAATTAAAAATTATTATAAATGGTATCAGAATAAAAACATCAAATCTATCATGAATGCGCCTTGAGTTATTCAACCAACAATTCAAGTAGTGTGATGTTCTCATTCAATTCGTCATTTAGGCGCGATCAAAGGTGCGTTTATGACAAATCACATCTACAATAGTGGCCCCCTTGTCTCCGCTATGAGTCAAGCAAAAGTGTCTCAATAATTGTATGAAATGCTTTAACCCTTTCCCGTACGATTTAATTTTCGAAAGAGCGGACCAAATGCAATCGCTTTGATGGGTCACGCATCGAGTAATTCCACTTCTCTTCTGAGCGTCTTAGTGCCTTGTTTTAGACAATCGCACCTCGAGAGTGACTCGATGTTGTACGCTTTGACACAATCATTTCACATCGAGTGAGACTCGATGTTGTACGTGAAAGGGTTAAAAACGTACCGTTTTCTATACAGACACACTTAAAAGGCTGGTTTGTTTACTATTGTAACATTGGTTCCACAGGACATGTCCATATTCACCACTAAAACACTAAATTTCTTGCAAGCAAAATAACAAATCGGTGCTCGTCGCCATCTGAAAAGTTTATTTTTGTTTATGATGACGTTTCACTTATACACACGCAAAAATGGGTAAACGTGATGGAGTGTAATGCAATACACCAAACTAATGTGTTATAATTGTCCAATAGTTGATTGTTTCAATAATCTACAGAGTGGCCATCCTACCCCGGGTGGCAGTCTTCCCCCGTCCTCCCCTACGAAAGAATTAGCTCGCCAATGGATTGAACGAACGGTCGTGCTTTTTGAAAATGGTTCGTATGGCGAACTACGAACTAATTTCGAATGAACTGATTACGAGCGACCTATTTGGGGTGAATGAATTACAGTTGAACTGAATACATGTGGAAGGAAAACGGATGAAAATAACGAGAGCGCTTGTAGAAAACTAAAAGAGATAACGATATTGTTATTCACAAGCAAAATGCATGTAACACGTGACTTATTTTTTATGTACATTTATGGATTTTTATGTACATTTATGAACATCGATACAAGAAAACCTGAGAAAGTCGAGTGGTTCGTGTTCATGTTCGAATGTCTATTTGATTTTTTTTTCAACAGTTTACTTTTGAAAAAAGACAAATAATAAATAATTTCAGATTATTTCTGCCAATTACAACTCTTACAAAACTCTTATTGAAGTTCAGTTCGTATGAAGTTCGTATAACAAATGGTTTTTCTAAAGCCACAATTTGGAGTATTGAGTTGAATTAGTTGAATTTATTGATTACTGAACAGCTACAAAATCTTCTAAAAGTACTACGTCAAGTTTCCGTCCGTGCCTCTAGGCTAAGACCATTCTACTTTTTTCGAGTGCTTTCTACCTAGATTATGTGTTTTGCACACATTTCTAATGATTATTTGTTTGATTTTCACTTTTATTGTTGTTGTAACTTGTTTTTCACATTGTGTTGTGTTTATTGATATATTGATATATTAGTGACTTTCATACACTGCATGGCTTTCATCTGGTGTGTTCAAACGCTGAGCGTAAACGAATGTTTTTTATTTTTTAAGTGTCAAATTTCTTTAAGACCAGTTACTTTTTCTGTTGTTTTTGCTGTTTTGATCAATAAATCTGGAAAATGCCGAAGGGAAAAGTGCTCACGGAGAGAGAAGAAAGACAAATCGATGTATTTCAACAACAAAAATGTTGGTATCAGAGAAATTCATCCCATCAAGTAGTGCTCAATTGTTTGGCGAATCCTCTAGGATACGGTAAGAAGAAGAGAGCTCCACGTAAATCGAAGCTCGCTGACCGGGAGAAGCGGGAAATAGCTAGAGCAGCTTCAAATACCACAAAATCGCATGTGCAAATAACGCAATATTTCAACCACTGAACTGCTCGGGTGACAATTCATCAAATTTTGGTAAAAAATCCTCACATAAAGAGGGCTTAAAAGGTTAAAACTCCTCATCTTACACCATCTCACCTCGGAAGACGTCTGAGTTTTGCCAAAGCTCACATGAACCGACAGTGGGACATGGTATGTTGTGACAAAGAATGTTTCCATAAGAATATGTTTTGCTATATACCATAACGAAAAGTTCTTCAATGTTTAGAGACGAATGAACTCTCAAAGTTTGAAGTCTCTTTAATTCAAAACCTAACCTAACCTCTTCAATGTATAGGTTATCTTCACTGACGAAAACATCGAGGGATTGTATCCGAAACACGACCGCTTTTGTTGGTTATCATTTCGGATATTATTTGAGGGGCTTAGAATGAAAGGGGTGCTCCCGTGGCCGAGTGGTTAGCGTCATAACTAACATGCCGGGTGTTCGGGTTCGATTCCCGTTCTGGTTAGGGGAATTTTTCGTCAAAGAAATTTCCTCCGACATGCACTGTGATCACGCGTATTCTAGAGCTTGCCACTCAGAATGCATTCAAGGCGTGTTATTTGGCATAGAAATCTCAACTAAGTACTAATAAAAATGACCGCAAGTAATACTACGTTGAGACGGCGAAGTTCCTCTAGGAACGTTAGTGCCATTGAAGAAGAAGAAGAAGAATGAAAGGGGTGTAAGTGATTTGATCGATTTCTTTACATCGACTCTCTTTTTTGGTCATAACTTAGCTGCAAATACATTCCCAGCTGTATTTGACAATGTGGAAGATAGGTCAGAACCTCATTTATCGGATTCTGTAGCAAACTTAAAATGGTACGTTTTTGCAGTTGAGTTATTAACTAAATAAAAAGTTGATGAAGAGAAATCGATCAAGTCACTTACACCCCTTGCATTCTGAGCCCCTCATTTGCGAATACGTCGAAATTCCATAAATAACTCTTTAGTAAAATGTTCCGGAGACCCTGAAAAGTTTTAATGGCTTGCGAGGTTTTGTAGAATCATTTCGAGAAGCAACGATTCTTTCTTGCATTTGCGAGAACAGCTTGAGCTTGAGCTTGAGCTTGGGTAGACTATACAATTAGTAGTTGCTCTCCGTGATTGACCTGAACCAACCAAATTGCACAAAGAACACACGCTTGGGACTAGCAAATCATTCTCGTTGTGCAATTTTCGGTGATTCGAGCTTTAAATGGTCAATAACGACGCCGGCCACGTCCTTACAGTCACCAGGGGAAGGGAAGGAATGTTAGTATGATATTCGCCGCCCGAAGGCCAGAAGGGTCACCTCTATAGCGTGGTTCCCTAGCGTTTATCATGGAAGGGATAGTTGTTAGTGGGAATGGTTAAGAAAAATCAGGATTCACTGCGGTAAGTGATGTGATTATGTAAACGCGAACTATTGACTACTTGACGAAACAAAAACTTCATGTGTCACAACGCGTAGCAGAGATTATCTTTAGGTTACCTGAGAAGGAAAGTCTAAACAATTTATTGGACCAGCTATTGTTATTTGATTATTTAACGCATCTTTTTAGTCGAAATTTCATCGCAGAAAAATAACTTTGGGAAACCTGAGAAGGTAACCGAGAGAACTCCTCCAAGGCCAATCGACTCGGCGATATGTTTCGCTGTTCATCACGCCTACTTCGGGCCTGATCACGAACATCACCCCACGGCGAAAACGAGATGAAGTGTATGAAACCTTGCATATAAATCTTCTCGCTCTCACCGTGAAGTGACGCTCGTAATCAGGCCCTCTGTATCGCAACTTTAATTTGGTTATTTTTGGAAAACCTGAGAAGGTCACCGAAAAAAACCTCTCTAGTAACAATCGAGCCCTCCCGGTCACCCCATCAGGCCCCTTGCAATGACATCACTCGCCGTCACGATTAGGAATCTAATCGCGACGGCGGAGGGCCTTCTGCGGGAAACCCGAGATTGCAACCGAGAGAACCTCTGTAACCAATCGACCCACCATATATTCCGTTATATTGAACCATATGATTTGTGATTTGAAACTTAATAAAGGGAAAGAATTACATAAGGCAAAAGTCTGTGTATTGGTTAAATTTTTTATGCAATGAAACAATTCCCGAAGGCACTCAGGCACTCTGTTCCGATTTTGACATGTATATCGAACGCATATTGTTTAATCAATAGGCGTTATCGCTGCAAATGGTTAACAACATTTTGCCTAATCATCAAATGGTATGCGTAGAAATTCAATGAGCGGAAGATATGAAGGTATATCGTTCAATACAATAATGAATAACCGAGCCAAAGCGTTGTGTTTGTACCCGCTTTTGTAATCCGTGCTAGGAAAACACATTTCGGAGTGCAAAAAAAATGCGGATGCAGAGATACCCCCGACTAGCATGAATCAAAAACTTCACCTTCTACTTTTTATACTATAAAGGATTTAAACTTAAAAAGTTCATTCGTCTCTAGTGTCTGCACGATTTTCCCAGGTTCCCAAGTTTAGGAGACCGTGTTAAGGAAACATATTTTAGTTTGCACAAAGGCAAGCGAGTACAAAAGTACTCGAAGCTTGCATTTATTTGCAGAGCCGATTTTCCCCAGACATTTTGGTTTTGAAGTCTGTGTTAAGCAAACACATTTCAGTCGGAACAAAAGTGCCACTGACTTGCATGAATTTACAATGCCAATTTCCTCAGACACCTTGGTTCTGAAGTCTGTGTTGGGGAAACACATTTCAATCGGAACAAAAATTCCCCCGACTTTCATGTATTGCAATGTCGATTTCCCCACGCTACATGGATTTGAACTCTGTGTTAGGGAAACACATTTCAGTCCGGCCAAAAATGCCCCCAACTTACATGTATTTGGAATGCCAATTTCCATCACGCTCCTTGGATTTAAAGTCTGTGTTAGGGAAACACATTTCAGTCGGAACAAAAATACCCCCGACTTTCATGTATTTGCAATGCTGATTTACCCAAGGCTGCTTGGGTTTGATGGCTGTGTTAGGGAAATCGTAGATCGGGCCAATCAAAATGAGGCAGTTATGCCGTTTAGATAACGCTTAAAATTTTACAGTTATTCAATTGTTTATCTAATGAAAAATAACATTTTATTGATTGCGATAGAAGCGTAGAAATATTCCCTATCAAATGATGCAAACATCTTTCCGATCCAGTAAGAAATGTTCGAGTTATAAGCATACGGAATCTTTCATTTTTTCCTGCATGTTCTGTGTTTAGGTTTTCATTTTACCCCCCATATACTCCGGTTAGACGTAGTCCCACGTCAAAAAATCGCATTGCGATACCCACAATGGAGAACGCGACAATTGAGAGCACTGTGCGTAACCGAGAGCGAAACGATTGAAAGCTCATTGGGAATCCGAGAGCGCGACGGCTGAAAGCACTATACGAATTCAAAAGCACACCGACTAAGAGTAAATTGCGAAGAGTGAAAAAAAAAAATAGGAGCAAAACGATCGGAGACAACTGCAAGCTAAAAAAAATGGCTTCACCCGATTTGATGCGTTACTGTGCATACTTATTTCCACAATCACTCCAACGAATTCAAGCAAATTCCACTGGTTTTCAGCTTAGCTTAATAAATAGAACACTTTCATTGGTTTCACGATTTATAAAACACTTAAACGACAGAGGAAGCAAGCACACAGAGGAGACATCGCGGAGTAAGAAAACACACGTCCACTCCTGTATGCTGCTCAACTCGCTCTCAGTCTTTCTTGCATTTGCGAGAACAATACACTAATTGGTCATATGTCATAATTTGTTTCTTTATATCAATGCACGCATTGCACTGAGTATTTGACGAGAGACATCTTCCGTGCATCGCCATCCAAACGGCATCAAACACGCGTCTAACAGATGCACACAGTTGCTGCGAAACTTCATGCGAAATATTCGCTAGCGTTCACAGCTCTAGGGAAAACATAAAACATAAAACGAGCAGAATAAGCGACCTTTGTTGGTTCGGGCACAAAAAGATCCTGAGAATTTTCCTCAGAGGAGAAGCAATACTTATACTTCAGCAACAGTTTACTTACTATGCAAGGGTGGAGTTTAATTCCCAAATATTCTCTTTTCGCTATCCCCCTTCGTTGTTCTATTCCAGCGGCTGCATAAGTTGCCCGTTATTGACAGGCCTGTTCGGGAAAGCACACAAATGGACAAAACAAATATATGGGGAAATGGGAATGCTTCCAATTTTCATCAATTTAAACCATATACAGACTATGGAATTGTAATGTATAGCATATCAAACAAATCTTAGAAAATTTCCGATTCGATTGGTATGCAAATCGTTGAAATCCATTCGCAGTAAAAATAGTTATTAATGTTAACTTTATTTCATAAAGAAGTGACTTGTTTTCTGATTTGGCACCCTTAATGTAAGACGTAGTCCTACGTCAAGAAGTTCAATTCAGATGGCCCTCATGGTTTCAACGGGTGCTGGCGTGATTTACGGAAGAAGGAACAGTATTTTTCAACCACTTAATTTTACTTAACTTAATTTTTTGGACTGGCCGGCTCGCTCTCCAGACTTGAATCTGTTGAAAATCTTAGGGGGGGGGGGTCCTTGTACGCAGAATCTACAATGAGGGAAAACGGTACACCACGATTGAAGAGCTCAAGGTCGCAATTTCGAAAAAATGGAAAAATATCGAGAAATCCGTTCAGTAGAATTTGGTAAATAGTATTCCAACCCGAATTTTCAAGGTTATTAGTCGAAATGGCAAGGTTACCAATTATTGGCATGTAAATCAGCCGATCGTTTTGAATTTTTCATAGATAATACTTATGAATTTTGAAGTGGTCTTATAGAAACTGGACGGCTGAAATTATTATATTTAAGCACAATAAATGAACAAACAACTCTTTTGGACGGAATTGACGTTAAATATACTTTATTATAAGCATTCAACAATGTATGAATGTATCTTGTTGAAATTCTAACTGTTTGTGTTTCAACGAAATAGAACCAGGGTGGTCTTATAGAAGTTTGACAGAGTGTATAGTAGGGTTAAATGAACTAGTTCACTTAAGTGAACGATTGGTCACAGAACCGTTCATTAAAGTGAACCGTTTTGCCCACCTCTAGAACTGACAGTTGAACCGATACCGAACGAGGAACGCACCCACAACACGAAATTTGACGGCCAGTTTGCCTATATGTGGCGTGCGCGTTCGAGTAAAAACAAAACTCCGGACCGATTTTTACTCGTTCTAAACAAATCCGTTCACATCTCTCGCTTTCAATTCGTATTGAACATGATTTTCTTGCTTTGGGATGTATCCTTTTTTTCTGCAGTTTTTTTTCTAATGCAAAAAGAAAATCAAAACTTCCAACAAATGATGCTCATTTGCAAAGAAACTCGACATTATTCTTGTTCTTGTTTCTTGATAAATGGCCGAAATTCGTCCACATCTCTCGCTTTCAATTCGTATTGAACATGATTTTCTTGCTTTTGGATGTATCCTTTTTTTCTGCAGTTTTTTTCTAATGCAGAAAGAAAATCAAAACTTCCAACAAATGACGCTCATTTGCAACGAAATTCGACATTATTCTTGTTCTTGTTTCTTGATAAATGGCCGAAATTCGTCCACATCTCTCGCTTTCAATTCGTATTGAACATGCTTTTCTTGCTTTTGGATGTATCTTTTCCTTCTGCACTTTTCTAATGCAGAGAGAAAATCAAAACTTCCAACAAATGACGCTCATTTGCAACGAAATTCGACATTTCCAACGTAGTAAAAATTGAACGTGTTGTGCAAAACTTAAAAACATGTAAACAATATTCGATTGACGGATATCGACACTCCACGATTAAGCAAAAACAGTTGTAGACTTTTTATGGTACCTTGAGCCATCCTGGTGGAAATGGAACGGATTAAGAGTTGTGGATGAAGGACCCCAAATACAAGAGTGCATCATCCAAAGTGCTTCCTCGGTAATTTTTCCGGTTTGGGTCGATCAAGGAGAGCAACTACGAGTTGTATACTGCCGTTCTACGCATAGTTGTCCCATGTTCCAAAATCAGCAACTGAGAAAAACGCAATCAAAGTTTTCTCGCATATTTGTCTACCAAAAGCTTTAAGCATTTCAATTTAGCAATACACCGGGTTTTTTATAAGCATTATACTATTGTTTAATGAAATGTGATGAGATCCCCACACTGAATCAATCAAGCTTCATTACGGTTTAAAAATACACGGGACAGTTATGCCTAGAATAACAACATGGGACAATTGAGCTTGATGTTGTTTTTTGATATACAACATCTTTTTGTGTTTTTCCGAAACATCGTTTTTATGAAGAAATTAGTGATCTGCAACACCTTCGCAGAATATAAATCTCACTGTTATTAGACATTCGCTAACAAGGTATACACGTGTTCTGGTAAACTTTTTGTTATTTGTTTGAGAATAAGTTCGTTCTTCCAAACCAGAAATGAGTGCATTAGCCCTGCTGAAAGTGTGAGATGAAATTCTTGTACTAGAACCAATTCATTCGATATGGATCTACAAAAATACATGGTGGGACAGTTATGAATAGAATATCAACATGGGACAATTGAGCATGATGTTGTTTTTTTTCTAAAGCTGGGAACAAACTATATAATTTTTTGTGTTTTTCCGTAAGATTATGCATAAAGACAACGTTTTATGAAGAAAGGTGAAAATCGTCAAAAAGTAACATGGGACAACTATGCGTAGAACGGCAGTAAAGTCTAATCAAGCTACATCACGTTCATGTTCATAACTGTTATTCACGATGGTAGCACTGCAGCATAAACAAATTCTTTTTCGCTTGTTTGGATAATACAAAAATTCTCCGTAACTAATTTTAACAAACAAAAGATGAAATAAGTCCTCTTCTGACATCCGCGAAAGAATGCCAATGTTCCTGCGCGTATTGCGAAAGACCTGGGAATGCCCGAACCCGGTGAAGCCTAAGAAAGAAGATAATTTATGAGCTTTTTAAGCCAAACGAACGTTTCTTGCAGTACACACAATTAAAGTTTCAATTTTTTACCCCCACGAGGGGAACCTTTTGCCATCATAAAGGTCACCAACACCACCACCACCACAAAGGGGAACCCGCCGACATCGCATGTGTCATCATTGTGTTTCACTGCTTATGATAATGATGATACGAGAAAAGCAATTTATTATCTGTCCGGATGCTTTCTTTCGGTTTTTGGATTCTGTGCGAAGCGCGTTCCGAAGGAGTAGGTATCGTTGTGGGAAAATCTCGCTGAGCCGAGCTGACAGATTCGTGGGAAATGATATTCGGTGAAGGTTCGACTGTTGCAATATGTGGTAAATGAGAAAACCCTCAGAATGGTAAACCATTCAAATCAGGTTACAAACTTACCTTCAATCACTTGCACTCCAGGGCCGGGCCCGATCCGTACGAAGGGAATACAAATCTTCGCTGCTAGGGTGTGTCGTATTTTCCGGGAGGCGCCACCAATCAATCTTGTTCCATCGTCTACACTTCACAACCAACCTCTCGGGTCGAACCTGGATACAGAACACTGAATACTTTCCAGGTGCATTTCTTTCCAATTCACCAACGCATAGCGGTCTTGTTTTCGCAACAGACAAACCAACAAACAAACAAACAAACGAACTAACACACAAATATGCCACTAGCCGGAGAATATCGACCTGCTTCTAGGATGTAAATTATCCGAGGTAGTGGCTGCTGCTAACTGTGATCGTGATGCAATTTTTGACGTGAGCTGCACTGCCACTCAACAGCAGCAGCAGAACGGCGGTCCACTGCAGATCAGCATGGGGTAAATTATCTCGATCTGTAACGGAAAGAGGAAGACATGGGAAAAATTAATCAAAATACAGACATGATTGCATAACGGATTCATACAGTGAATGGGACTTTTTCCTGCATTTGTTAAGGAAGAAATATGACTCTGATTGGGTGCTCTCGACTAACCAAGGAATGGCCCTTCGTACCAGCTTTAGGGCGAAGTTCTCTTTATCGAGTTTCATGGTTCATAATTCACAGTTTGCAACCACTTCAACACCGCTCGGGGTCTTACCTTGGAAGAATACACCAATGAAAGGGGAATGACATTTATTCGCTCTGTCTGTTTCAAGAACGCTCATCATTATGCGGTGTGCATAGTTTTTTTTTATTTCGGGGCCGAACTGCTCTATTCTTCTGCCGCTGCATTCATCATGGTTTGCAACAGAGAAAAAAAACCCAGTCTTCCGCAACATTCGTACTATCGTGATTGTGGCATGTTAAAATGAAACCAAATGGAAACTCATGAAAACTGCAAACTGTACCTATTGCTCATTCAACCAGCCACCCACCCACACCGATCTCGCACATCTTCGAGCTAGAAGTTTCGCTCGAATGATGCATGGAGCGGTAATCCCTCTGGGAAGGATGGATGGGCCGGAGGTTAGGAAGTGCATTCGTTTACCACTTGTTCGAGAGGCGAAGTGCCATATCGACCCATTTTCCGGGGCACGTTACTGTGGCCCAGTTATCCGAACTAGGATTGGGCGATCTTCATAAAAAGATCGATCTTATCGAATCGATTTTCCAAACGGCTTAAGGATCGATCCACTGATTTAATCGGTACTAAAGAATCGATCTTTGCTGAATCGATCTTTACCGAATCGATTTTCGAAAAATTTAAAGCTTTCTTTCGAATATGCTTGTTCTATATGAATGACGTCTTTTCTTTGAACAGGGAATACAAATTTCATATTTTAATATCAAAAGCATTTTGTTTTGTTTCTCAGCATGAAGGCCATAGCCACAATGCTTTCATATTGTGCTGTCAGGTAGTCGTTTCATTAAATAAAAAATAATTGGAAAAGCATAACATTATTAGGAATTCAACAACCGCCCAAAACTCAGCTGACAATAAGAGCCAATCGTGTCATACATTTGTCATTTAGTCGATGCCGATTCTTGATTTTGGCGCCGGATCCAGAAAACAATCTTTCGCCTGTAATTGATGCCAACATCAGGTTCAGTGATCCTATACGCAATCGTTTACAGTTCATCCCCTCAGTAGCTGCCACTAGTTCCGTCTCTGTCAGCATTTGAACAGAAGTAAATCGTAGAAGAAGCAATCCAAATGTTGATATTATGTTCAAAAAAATGTTAGGTGACATTTTATGAGATAAAAAATCGATGTATACTGAAAAACAAATTTACAGAAAGATCGAAAAGATCGAAAGCAAGAAAAATCGATTTTCTCGATTTTATTGAGTACAAAAGATCGATCCTAAAAATCGGAAATCGGAATGGAAAAGATCGATCTTCTAAGAATCGATCCGAGATCGCCCAATCCTAATCCGAACGCCCTTTTGCGAGCTTGACATTATGAAATATTAAACTTAACGGAGCAGAAATTGTGCCGTCGTTAAATTGAGGCATGGATGGATTTGATTGTTGAAAGTGGATCGGAGCGAAGGGTTATTTGGTATGATAAATTATCAAAGCTTCTCGCAAGAGGATCAACATTAGGAAAAGCATATTGAAGCAGTTATACCTAGCAAATTGAAGCCTGATTACAAGTGCATTCGTACGCATGCAATTGTGTCGATGGATGCGTAAAGATAAAATAAAATGAACGTAAGTGATGACGTGAATTCCTCGTGAAGCTCGGCCTCTTCAATTTAGATGATTTATTAAAATGTGTAACATGTCTACACTCAAAGTTAATTTTTAGCACTTGTTATGGTATCCCAATTGATTACATTAAATGAGCTGAAAAATAACAGAAAATGTTCTACTACCCAATACATGTATATCATTTGTGTAATATATATGCTAGAGCCAATATGAGGGAGCGAAACAGGAGACACATTTAAATGAAAGTATATGAAAGCTTTTCGTATAGTTTGCCAAATACCCGGCCCAGACAGAGAAAGATATATTCTCGTTCATGTTATTCTCTATCCTCTTAGAAAACACTTTCCAACTTCATTTTATGATGAGGTGTAATATTATTACGCTTCAATATATCAGCGCTGGCAGCTATATGGATAGAGTGGTCGTGGAAATGACTTTGCATTCCAGCCGGCCATGGTTCGATCACCATTGACGTCGTATGGACTTTTCTTTTTGGCACAATCCCAAATGAAATGAGAAAAGAAAACAGAAAGAGATGTCTGCTCGCATACATACAAACCATTTTTAAGCTTTTAAAACAGCTCATTATTTACGCATTTGACCCTCCAGCACACATAAAGGCATAATTTCTGCCAAAGATGAAATGTTTTCTGCCAACGCTAGTGCGCAACGCAACGTGCTCCATTGGCCGAGTGGTTAGCGTCATAACTAACATGCCGGGTGTTCGGGTTCGATTCCCGTTCTGGTCGGGGGAATTTTTCGTCAAAGAAATTTCCTCCGACTTGCACTGTGATCACGCGTATTCTAGAGCTTGCCACTCAGAATGCATTCAAGGTGTGTTATTTGGCATAGAAATCTCAACTAAGTACTAATAAAAATGACGAAGTAATACTACGTTGAGACGGCGAAGTTCCTATAGGAACGTTAGTGCCATTGAAGAAGAAGAGTCAAATGCGCAAATAATGAGCTGTTTTAAAAGCTTAAAACTGGTTTGTATGTATGCGAGCAGACATCTCTTTCTGTTTTCTTTTCTCATTTCATTAGGAATTGTGTCAAAAAAAAAACCATACGACGTCAATGGGGATCGAACCAAGGCCGGCTGGAATGCAAAACTATTTTACACGACCACGCTATACACATGGCTAATGATGCTTCAGCAGTTGTTCAGCAAATACGTGATAATATGGCACCTGATTATAAAACGAAGTTGGGAAGTGTTTTCTAAGAGTAAAAAAGGAGCGCATGAAGGAGAACAATATCTATCTCGGTCTGGGCCGTGTATGTGGTAAAGTATGCGGAAAGCTTATTTGTCTTTTGTTTCGCTCGCTCGTATTAATCTTATATTGCTGTACCATGTATATTATACAAATGCTTTCCAGTATTTGTGAGTCATGACATTTTATGTTATGTTATGTCTCATTGAATGTCATTAATCGGGATGACATGAGCTAAAAATCAATTTTGGATGTACACATGCTTTACTGCTCGTAATAAGAAACCTCAAACTTTTTTTTTCTTTCTTTATTAAAGGGATTTTCAGTCAAAGGCTGGTTCATCTCTAAACATCAAACTACTTGTGCTATTAATAGCAATGGATGTCTCATATCAACTGCCCCACTGTATGATTTAACTGTATAGTGGAACAAAAGGAATACTCTTACGCCGAGAAGGCCTTTTTGTGTAATTCATCGTATGTATCGATAAGAAAAGCATGTACACGAATAAAGATGGGTCTTCCACAGTTGAAAATGCTAAGGAACCCAATTTTTCTGATTCTTCAGAATCATGCTCCGCAATTCTTTACTCTTGGTTCATGCTTTTCATGTATGACCAATTTCTTTTTCACTTACTTTAAGTCGCCAATTAGAGCTTCCTCTTTTTCGTTACACGTTTGTACCTGTTCGGATAGAATTTTGACGACTAAGGTTATTGAAGCTTGTAGAACTAACAGCTCAAAACTTATATTTGACTTATATTTGTCCTACTTGTATTTTGTTCTACTTAATTTTAGCAAATAGCAACAATCACATTATTAGTCCACGTTTATATACTACGTCTTTAGCCTCCCAGATCACCATGTATTTTCTTACCAGAGATGCCAAGTTTGAAGACACGTCATCATTTTGAACACTTTTGACTTACTGTGAAGACATTTGATTCAGTAGAGAAATTTTGAATACATTATGAAGTATGTGACGACATTTCAGTATGATAGTGTATGCGGATTTTTGGGAGATATTATTTCCATAAAATTTTCAAAATATCGTCGAAAGAATTCTTCAATGCTGGAATAAACAAATTAAGTTATTTATACAAATTCTATATTTTGGCATTTGAATCTTCGTACAGGCCACCCTAACAGAACATTTTTCACATTTCCGCCGCAAGCACAAGTTTTGAAGCCATTCTCATTCATTGCTGTTGGCTTTTAGAAGCCGTTGCTCACCATTCATGTACCCAAAATTCGAAACAAGCTAAAAAGGTTGCTAAAGACATTCAAACGCATAGGATTCCGACGCTTTCTTTTAGCAATTTCGAAATATTTGCTGAATGCTACGATTTTGGACAGGTTGATTTGTTGTGGGGTTCGAAGAGACAGACAAAGCTTTATCATAAAACTAGATGATGAACTCCCCCGCTAGTTTTGTAGGTCGATTGATCAATAGCCGCAAATCTTTGACACTTTGGCCAATTTCTCAGACTGCTTACTCGAAGAACGTAAAATGAAATAGTAAAATACATAAAACCATAGAAGCCTCTCTCTCAGATTTGCTTCAGTAACACCATTGTTCGCCATGATCCAACGCAGAAATACTCCTTCCTAGCCATTGTGAGCTTTTCTAAAGTGCATTTCTTCCAGATGATTTTCGTCCCGTGTTTTATACACTGTATGAATACATTTTGGATGATAACACTTTATAGATGATTTAACGGCAAAACGTTGGTGCGAACTTTTGCGCCCCACAAGCTACGAAAAGTTCTTGAAAGTTTTCGCGGAAACGAATACGCACTATGAACTACTTCAGAGTGGATGTTCCGACTTTCCAAACATTTCAAATATCTCAATCGTTGTCCTCAAAATTAAAAATATTAGATCAGAATAACTCATAAATTTCCGCCACTGTTATGAAATGTATCTCGTTTACACGTGCGAGCTGCTGGTGCACTAATGTGTCAAACGTATACTGTGTTAACAGATTTTTATGCTCGTATGATTCACCTGCACACCTTTGCCCCACACTACTCTAAGTATGTTTTAAAATTGGAAGAGTGAAAGAATATTCGGAAAAATGATTTCCCATATGGTGTGGTCAATCCAATTAAAATTCGCATTTTGGCATTTAACTTCGCGTTCGGTTTGTTTGGAAACGAAAATGGCAACAGGCCAGCCTTTTTCAGGGCCACCAAATTATTATCAAAGAGTATCATAATGTAATGTTTCAAACATTTCCAACATCAGCATGCAACAGACAGCCTAACGTAATCCTACGTCAACTAACCGATCGTATGTCGGACACAACCCTCCTGTAACTTTTTAAATTTTTGTTCTCAAATTCTAGGAGGCTCGATGAAAGATTTTTTTTTTATTTATCCCTTTTGTTTATTTTAGGCTCATTGGCATTTTAATTTCAATCGTGTACATGTCACATATTTATCATATCTATAATTAGCCAATTACACAGTTGCCATTTTTCGGCGTTAGAGTATTCCCTTCTATACCATTGCAAATGGTACAAATTTACACAGTAGCCATTTAGGCGTAAGAGTTTTCTAGCTGTTAACTAGTTAACTAGTTCAAGTACAAAAGTACCCGCAAAGCGGATTTCCCCAGGCACCTTGGTTTCGAAGTATGTGTTAGGGAAAACATTTCAGTGGGAACAAAATTTCACCCTGCTTGCATGTATTTGCAATGTCGATTTTGCTAGGCTCCTTGGTTTTGATGTCTGTGTTGGGGAAACCTTAAATCAGGCGAATCAAAACGTGGAAGTTAGGGCGTTCAGATAACGTTTGACATTTTCCAGGTTGCGTAGAAATATTTTCTATCAATTGAGCATTCGAAATCTTTCATTTTTTTTCATGTTACCCCCATATAATCCGGTTAGACGTAGTCCCACGTCAAAATTCAAAAAGGGGGTTTGGCTTTACGTGCATGAAATAGCAACGGTGGAATAAAGTGCGATTTATCCGGTATAATATGTAAGTAAGTGCACAAGAAAAAGTCTTCTCGACCCTCTGGTCTATCAGTGTCGCCGGCCATCGTCGATATTTCCGGCCGTGCCACGTTAAAAGTTGTTTCATCCTGTCATCCTGTCCAGCCGAAGCAGTCCAGAAACTTCCTGTTGCAGTCATCGTTCCGGAAGTCGATTAAGATAGCTAACGGCCGAAACGTAAACTGGTGAGCTCAGGTTAAATTAAAAACCGGTTATAATGAAAAAAAACGAACAAAAAAATTTATTAATTTTTATTTGTTGATTGGCCTTCAAACCGCGGTATTCTTCGTTTCTCGTTAGCTCTCATTTAGTGTAAATCTTAATTTGCGCTGATCCATTAAACCATAAGTGTTGTAATTAGGCCTTTCCGCCATTTTGTGTACACCATTTTTTGCTTTGTTCGCATCACGAGTTAGTGTAAGAAGTTCCTCCAGAGATTCCTTAATACGTTGAGCCCCGGACTATTCTTACAGCACTTTCACATGTCGTAAAACATCCGAATACAAACCATGTTCTTTTTTATTTCCTTATTAGATAACTGTCAGTCCCAGTGATTAACGTTTTTCTAACGAAAAGCTCAATGTCAGTTAATATTCGAGCCATGCGGCGTTAAATAAGAACCAGCTTTAAACTCAGAATTCGCTATCAAGGCAAAGATTCCAAATTTGCGCTGCTCGATCTTATTTGAGTCGAATGAAACGTAGAATGCAAAATTCGAATACGATCGAATCGTGAAATCCGATAGAATTCCAAACACGATTGGATTCCAGAATAAGGGTGAATATTAGCAATTCATCGTCATTCACTGTGTTGAATCGATGAACTTCTGCTACATTCCTATCTTTAAGCAAATCGCGTTCCATTTTTCACGAACCAAAATCCAAAATCTAATACGAAAATATTTACGCAAACAATTGTACATTCCCCTAAATGGCTACTACTGTGTATTATGGAACATAAAAAATACTCTCACGCCTAAATGGCTACTAACTACTGTGTAATTTGTAATTTATAGAAATCTAAACATGTAACATGTACACGATTAAAAAACTGGCTCTGTTACAGCTGAAATGGTAACGACCCTAAATTAATAAACAAAAAGGGATAAAAAAAAGTGTACAAACAGACAAGACCAAAAAGAAGTGTTTCGTCTCGAGATATTTTTCCTGCCGTTTTTTGTACAAAATGTTCTCATAATAAGGTTCACCGCATCCCTATCACCGTCTAACGGTGGGGTGGTGCGGGAGGAATCTAAGTTAATACTTATACTCTGTCCACCTTCTATAAGACCACTCTGATTCTATTTTGTTGCAACACAAACAGTTAGAATTTCAACAAGATACATTCATACATTGATGAATGCTTAGAATAAAGTATATTTAAAATCAATTTCGTTCAAAAGAGTTGTTTGTTTATTTATTGTGCTTAGATATGATACTTTCAGCTGTCCAGTTTCTATAAGACCACTTTAAAATTCATAAGTATTATCAATGAAAAATTCAAAGCGATCGGCTGATTTACATGTTAATAATTGTCAAACTTGCCATTTCGCAATCCATCCAACGTGTCCCACGACATTATCTGTTTAATTAAAATATTTCTCTACAATAAAACCATTGTACTGTATTCTATCGGTCAAATAATTTCATTTGATACCGATATTGAGTGGATTGCAGAAAATACATAATGTGTTCTCCAAGTCAAGTTCGTTCGTTTGATACACATATCTCAATCAACCTTTTTTTTTTGAAATGATATGGAATCAGCTATTTTGTAGCGGCGGTCAAATAAATTCAGTCAGTTCCTATTGGTCAAATTTTTATAACTGTGGGACAACCCTACAAACATACAAACAGTTCAAGCTAAATAAAACCGTTTAATAAAGTAATTTGTTATTTTGTGATTGCGGCCATCTTGGATTTAGTTTCTGTATGATCTACTGTGATCTACTATTCAAGCCCTTTCATTTGATACCCATATTAACGGGGTTTTGACATAATATGTAGTCCGCCATTTTGTAGTGGCAGCCATTTTGGATCTGCATTTTTCATAAATAACTGTGTTCTACTAGTCAAGCCCTTTCATTTGATACCCATATTGATGGGGTTTTGGAAAACCCCATATCGATGAGGTTTTGAGAAAATATGTGATCCGCCATTTTGTAGCGGTCGCCATCTTGGATTTTCAAGATAATGAAATACGCAGTTTTATAATGACTACAGAGATAAAGGTGTGTTCCAAATTCCGGATCATTCGGTCAACAGAAAGGGGGTCAAATTTCTATTAATGTGGGTCAGCGCTACAGACAAACATGTTACAAACATACAAACATACAAACAGATTACAGGGCAAGCTAAATAAAACCGTTTAAAAATACTGTTAATTCTTCCGTAAATCACGCCAGTGCCCGTTGAAACCATCAGTACCATCCAAATTGAACTTTTTTTTCGTCACTGAAGATAACCTAGCGAAGTTAAAAGTGAAAAAAATAAATGAAGGACTTTTTCATTACGAGAAGTCCTTCAATTACCGTTTTGAATCATATTTCGGACGCTTAAGGCATATGATGCAGAAAACAGATCTAAACTTTATGCACAGGTATTATTTGGTTGATATTTTTAATAAACTAGTTCAATACTTCGATTCGATTTACGTGGAGCTCTCTCCTTCTTACCGTATCCTTGAGGATTCGCCAAATAATTGAGCACTACTTGATGGGATCGTCCAATCCATCGAGCAATTTCTCTGATACCAACATTTTCATGGTGAAATGCATCGATATGTCTTTCTTTTCTCTCCGTAAGAACTTTTCCCTTCGGCATTTTCCAGATGTAATTGATCAAAACAACTAAAACAGCAGTTCATGAATTCATTGGTGATTGATAACTTCGAAAATCTACTCCAGCTGACTCCAGTCAAGTTTTATGTCTTCATACCATGAGCACCTTACCCACGACGTGCACCCTTCACCAGGCATCTCCAACCAAGTTTGCTTCCCATACTTTTGCAATTCCTCTGTCAATTTTGATCTGTCCATGAGACAAAAAATACATGGAATCCAAGATCATCTACGATCCAATGTTATTCCGTCGATATTCTCGGAAAAATATGGGAAAGTTAGATCTGATAGAATGTTCTTTACTGACGGTTCATTCATAAACGGATCCACTGGCTTCGGCATCTTCAATGAAAATTCCAGTGCCTCTTTCAAACTCAAAGATCCTTGTTCCGTGTATGTCGCTGAACTGGGTGCGATATACTACGCACTAGGGATCATTGAAACATTGCCCATCGACCATTATTTTATTTTTTCAAACAGTCTCAGCTCAATAGAGGCAATCTGCTCAATGAAAGTTGATAAACGCTCATCTTATTTCCTAACAAGAATAAGACATCTCTTGAGCGTTTTGGTCGAAAAATTATTCAAGATTACCTTAGCATGGGTTACCTCTCATTGCTCGATTCCGGGGAATGAGAAAGCGGACTCGTTAGCTAAGGTGGGCGCATCAGAAGGCACACTTCTTGAAAGGCAAATTGCTTATAATGAATTTTTCCACATTCCTCGTCAGCACATGCTCGTAAGTTGGCAGCGCATGTGGAGTGAAGATCAGTTCGGTCGTTGGTTACATACGATTATCCCTAAGGTCTCGACGAGTGCATGGTTCAAGGGATTGAATGTAGGTCGTGATTTCATTCGCGTGATATCTCGGCTTATGTCCAATCACTACAACCTAAACGCGCATCTTTATCGCATTGGGCTCGCAGCAAACAATCTTTGTGATTGTGGCGATGGCTACCACGACATCGAGCATGTTGTCTGGTCGTGTATCCGGTTCCATGCTGCCCGCTCTCAGCTTTCCATGGCATTGAGGGCACTAGACAGACAATCGGATATCCCCGTCCGGGATATCTTAGGTAGCCGTGATCCTGATCTTCTGCTTCATCTATATCTGTTCCTCAGAAACGCCGATGTCAACGTTTGATGATGTTTCCTCCGTTGTATCCCTGTATCATATCCCTCCTATCCAATCGATAAACTTTTACTTAGTCGCGGCAATACATACACACACTCTTTACAGATACACGGGCCAAAGGTTGTGCAGTCCACTGATCATTCAACAAGAGCCAAAGGTTGTACCGCTTATGACAACTCTACACGAGCTGATGATTGCGCCGGCTAGTGACCATTCTATCCTGGATTCCTCGAGTCAAGAGAGATGCACCACGATTGATATGAGGTACAGACTAGGGGGGGGGGGGGGGTGGTGCGTCGCTGATCAATGGTCAGTTACACCCCAATAGGAAGTATCCCGTGTCGGCCACACATACATAGTATTGGAGACTGCAACATCCCAATTATGAGATCTTTGTAATACTAACCTCGAGCCAACCGCGAGTAATCGGTTACATATTACTAACATAGTTGTAAGACAAAAATTGTTAAAATATTGGACTCCCGGCCCCCGTCAGGCTAACGCCACATGTGCCTTAATAAAATATATATTTTGAAAAAAAAAAATGGGTGGGTTATATCTAATATATAACCGCAAAGTTTACGTGGGACTACCATAGCTTAGCAATCGTTTGTTTGTATTGATCAAATTTTTGATTGAATGAAACAATTTCCGAATTCAATTGAATTCAATACATTTGCTTTGTGAGTAAAACGATTGCATAATGCCATGTAAGGTCAATTCATGCATTGTGATAGATTATGTTCAATGTCACGACCCCAATCTGTGGACTAATTTCTTTTTGGGAAAATAACCAATGAAACACTTGTGTCTGGTTTCGAGTTCAACAGCTAACTAACTTTTATTTGACAAATTCATTGTGTACATGACTAGGAGAGATCTATTGCTTCTCTCCTCTCATCTCCCTCTTTTAATTATTTGTTTAATCCATTTTCATAAATTACATGCATATTATGGGAAAAAAAATTAAAATTATAATTAAAATTACAATCTAATTAAGAAGCAATTTCCAAAAATAAACTACTTCTTTTTTTACTAAAGATTTAAAGTTGAGACTCTCATATTTAAAGTTACGTTTTCTCTTAGACCGTCTGATGTTTTGATCCTCGCGAGTTTTCGGTTTCGACTGTTGCGTAATTTGTGGAATTTTTTCGCTTTCTGCTTCGCTGGAAGTGTCTGAATTAGCATGTGTGACCGACACCTCACCACTATTTTTAAAAATGAATGGTTTTTGAGCAATACGTTTTAATTGATTTTTATGAGCTTTACGAGTAACTCCGTTTATGGCAATCAAATATGTGAGATCAGATATTGGTTTGACAATTACTGCCTCGTTACTAAAGGTTCTACCGCTAGTAGATTACAGAGTTACTTCCTACGGGTAACAATATTTGATTTCAATATCTCATATATGTCGGGGAAGGAGAATTACGCGGCCGATTGCGTTTCGAGACTTCCTTTGAATCAAGATTTAAGCCCTGCTGATCAGGAAGAGAGTCAGCGAAGCTCGTTTGATAGATTAAATTTCCTGGTGGACAATGAAAAAGTAAATATCAACTCTAAGATACTAGCCGATGAGTCTAACACTTGCTGATCCACTTTTATCAGCTGTAACTAATTACGTACTTAATGGTTGGCCAAGTCATGTCAACAGCAAACCGTTGAAAAAATTTTATTCAAAAAGACAGGCGTTAAATATAGAATCAAACTGTATCATTTTTGGTGAGCGTATAGTAATTCCAAATTCGCTGAAATTACCCTCTCACCAACTCCTACACGCCAATCATCGTGGTGTGCAAAAAATGAAACAAATTCATTGTGTACATGAGTGCTGATTAATGGTCAGCTGCATCCCAATAGAAAGTATCCCGTGTCGGGCACACGTACAGAGCATCGAAGACTGCAACATACCAATTATGAGAACACTTGTAATACTAACCTCGAGCCAACCGCGAGTAATCGGTTACATATTACTAACATAGTTGTAAGACAAAAATTGTCAAAATATTGGACTCCCGGCCAGGGGTTAGACATCAATTGAATATAGGCTACCCAAAATCAAAATCAATATGGCGTCATTTGTTTATCAACATATCATTTACGAGGATTGAAATCGAAAAATGCGCTGCTTTATTCTAACTGCATGAGCGATTTTCATATTTCGGTTTCACATGGAGGTGTTCACATTTAACATGGAGTTTAAAGTTAGCCACTATTCGACTATATAACCGGACCGAGTTGTAAACAACAGTAATTGATTGAACCAAAATGTCAGTAAACCGCAGCAATATTGGGTACACTGGCAATATGAGGGATTTGACGTTTTAGTCGTACCCCTGCTCCCGGCCCCGTCAGGCTAACGCCACATGTGCCTTAATAAAATATATATTTTGGGAAAAAAAATGAGTAGGAGAGATCTATTGCTTCTCTTCTCTCAGTTATAAGTAAATTTAATGACAGTCCTTTTACGATTGGTATGATGTCGTCTTGGTTTTTAAGTCTGTGTTAGGTAAACACATTTCATTCGGAACAAAAATGCCCCCGACTTACATGTGTTTGCAATGACAATTTCCTCACACTCCATGGATTTGAAGTCTGTGTTAGGGAAACACATTCCAGTCGGAACAAAAATATCCCCGACTTGCATGAATTTGCAATGCCAGTTTCCCCAGACACCTTGGTTCTGAAGTCTGTGTTGCGGAAACACATTTCAGTCGGAACAAGAATACTCCCGATCTGCATTAGAGATGTGCCATCCGCTCATGAGCTGTTCATCCGAATCGCTTCATCACAGTGAGCTGATCCGAATCGGCTCGCAATAAAAAAAAACGCAGCTCTTCAGCTCATATCGGAGCTGTTGAGCTGATGAGCTGGTGAGCTGGTGAGTTGCTGAGCTGTTGAGCTGGTGAGCTGGTGAGCTGTTGAGCTGATGAGCTGTTGAGCTGATGAGCTGGTGAGCTGTTGAGCTGGTGAGCTGTTGAGCTGATGAGCTGGTGAGCTGTTGAGCTGAGGAGCAGCTGAGCGATGGAGTGGCAGAGCTGCAGAGAGTGTGAGTTGTGCGATGGGAAAGAATAATCTGTCGCCCGCTCCTCGTGATATGACGTCAGTTTGTTTTCGTTTGTTCCTCTTCATTCATTTACGGTGACGGGATTGTGCTTCGTGTTACGTTGTTGTGAAGCAAAAATGATAACGGATTCTCAGGTGGAATAAGCGAATGAGGGTAATGAATGAAAATTAACATTTCCGTATAAAACATGTATACTCGGTAATTGCGTCTCCTTTTTTGCAAGAGGTGGAAAAATATTTAGCAAAAATTGTGTTTGATATAATGATAAATCTAAACGTTATATAAGGAGATTTATATACAAAATTGTTAAGTAATGATCAATACTACGAGTTTTAAATAATCAAATGTCATGAAGTAATTTTTTTATTCAACTTTTAACATTTTAATCATGATAATGCGACCTAATTTGATAGAGATTAATTATTAAATGAATTTAGGTTGGTGGCATTGAGCTTCGTTTTAGGAGTTGATGAAGCGTGAAAGATAATAATACACACACTTTGTACATACTTTGAATTAACTTCTCCGTATCAAATTAGTAATCAATGTGAATGAAAAACACTTTATTTTCAGGTGATAATAAATTTAATACAAAAATATGTCTGAAGATAATTTTATATTATAAAGGGAATATAGTAAAATTTAAAGGTTAAATATGTCTGAAGATAATTTTATATTAAAAAAGGAATATCCTAAAATTTATAGGTTAAAAGGTCAGAACAACGAGCTTCAAGTAATTAAATAACGCCAAGTAGTAATTTTCATTCAAATTTCAACAATTTGTAACTGTCTTCGGGCCGACTAATCTGAGAGAGAGTAGTTTATCTCCTAAAAACTAATGTCGTATCCAGATGTCGACACCGTACCGTTGTCATCGCGAATATCGCTACCAGATGTCAACACTGTACATCTATCATCGCGGATTGCCTGAAATTATTCGCATATTTTTCTTGCACATGGTTAGAGGTTAAAAAAGTTCACTCGAGAGTTTTATTCGAAAAGTTTTTTTAGTATCCTTCATTCGCTGAAAACAAATATAGGCAAGTAAAATGCTTCATGAGATGTAACTACATTTCTTAAATATTCATATTATTCTTTCTTTTTTTAGAACAAAAGATAGACACATTTTTCTCAAACGCATCAAATAAGCGGCCATATTTTCGGTGCAAGAGTAGTGTCGTTTTCGGCTTGTGCCGTCTATCATATATAAAAGTGTGAGGATATTATTTATAATTCATAAATGCGTTATGTAATAATTTTTATTTTTCTAGTCTGAAAGGGAGGAGTATATCTGGAGTACGATATTTTTCGTTTGAAACAAGAAGATGAGAAAAAAAAACAAGTTTTAAATTTCTATCACACTAAACAAATTCAAATTTCATTTTAGTGAGAGACGCTGTGGTATTGTATTCCAATACATATTTGGACTATTCTGCGTTGGTTGCTTTTATAAATCTTTTCTGGAAAAGAATGTGAGAATGAATTCCATCTGAAATTAGTAATTTTTTTAATGAGCTTTGGTATTTCTTCCAGATTTTATCGCCATGTCTACCAGAGGAAGAACAACAAGTGATGTGTGGTATCACTTTACGAAGGACGGTGGTAAAGCAAAATGTCGCTATTGCCACTCCTTGATTTCGACGTCGAACGGATCGACCGGTAATATGAAACGGCACTTAAAAGGAAAGCATCCCTTCGTATCCTTTGAGCGAATTACGGCGACGGGGACCATTACTCCATCCTGTGGTAGTAACGAAGCAAGAGCGGCAGACGAAAGGGGAAGTCTTCCGGATAGTCATCAGCAGACTGGAAATATAGCTAGCTCCGGTACATGTGACATCGACAGAGACGTTCGCGAAGCTTCTGGAAGTAATTTGGCTTCCCTGGGTTCGATGCCACAGACTTCTCAAATACCGTCGATGACTAAGTTTATTGACGTCCACCGACCAATATCTATTCTTAAAAGCAGATCTCTAGACTCGCAGCTGTTGAAGATGATATGTATAGAATATCATCCGTTTTCTCTCGTAGAAGATGTTGAATTTAAAAAAAATTATTCACATGCTTTGTCCAACGTATACCCTACCGAGCAGGAAGACACTAACAAACAGCTTGTTGCCTGCTTCTTATAATGAGATTTTGATAAAAGTGAAAGAAGATTTACAACATACTACAGCGGTTAGCTTGACTAGTGACGGTTGGACCAACATAAATAATAAAAGTTTTTATGCTTTGACGGCCCATTTCATAGATCGAAGTGGGGTCTTAAGATCTTATCTGCTTGAATGCTCGGAATTTGAGGAAAAACATACAGGTGAAAATATTGGTTCGTGGATAAAGCATGTTATGAAATCATTCAATATTTACTTTAAAATAACAGCTATTGTTACGGATAACGCTTCAAATATGAAGACCGCAGCCTCTTTCTTGAATGTTCGACACCTCAATTGCTATGCTCACTCACTGAATTTAGTGGTTCAGAATGCCATAGGGAAATCAATCAAGGTAGTGATTGAAAAGGTTAAAATCATTGTTCAATATTTAAAAAAAAGTTCTTCTGCATTATCGAAATTAATCGACATGCAGAAAACGTTGAATAAAGCAGCACTGAAGCTCAAGCTAGATGTTCCAACTCGTTGGAATTCGTCCTTTGAAATGCTTGAACGAGTTTTACTCAATAAAGAACCAATAGTTTCTACCTTGGCTTTGCTGAACTCAACAATTTCTCTAGATAGGGAAGTAGTGGAACAGAGCGTAAATGTTTTGAGAACATTCTATGAGGTAACTGTTGAGATATCATCAGAACAAAATGTATCTCTTTCCAAAACATGTGTGTTGTACCGCATTATGTTGCGGAAAATGGGTACATTTTCAGAAGCTACTCTCTCACGAAGCGTGAAGATATTAAGGAACGAACTTGTAGCAGGTCTATAAAAAAGATTTGGCTCAATAGAAGAGAGTGAATTAAGATCTCAATCAGTTTTGTTAGACCCGCGTTTCAAGAAGCAAGCATTCGGGGATGATTCTAAGTTTCAACATGCTTACCAATCCGTTATAAGGAAATTACGACAAAACAGAAGGGTAGAAGTAAATGAAACGCAGGCTGAACCAATGACCAAACCAATGAATACCACAGAGACCGCTCAATCTTTATGACAGGAATTCGATGAGACTGTATTGATGATTCAGGGAAGGCAGGATCCATCATCAGCAGCGATAGTAGAGCTAGATAAGTATCTTGCAGAGCCATATCTTGCCAGAAAAGATGATCCACTTGTATGGTGGAAAGCCAGAGAGCTAGTATATCCAAAGCTTTATTAGTTAGTAAGAAAACGTCTATGCATTCCGGCGACTTCGGTTCCTTGTGAAAGACTGTTTTCAATGGCTGGCCAGATAGTAACAGAGAAGAGGAGTAGGTTATCATCGGAGCACATTTCGCAGATTTTATTTCTTAACCATAATATGTAAACAGAAATGAATAGAGAAAATGAATAAAATAAATGATTATCTTACTATAAACATTTAATTCTTTTTGTACTAATATAACAGAAAAATCAGATAATTTATCATGAATTTGAATATCAACAATCCGTCATTATGGTAATTATTTCTCTGCAAACCCCCATGCTGCTTATTGTTTTGAAGTTTAAACGACTTTTGTTTTTTCTAGCAGTCATAATATTTGAAAGGCACCGTATGTCACCTCCCAAAGAACTACTTTTATAGCTATATTTTACTGCGATTTTAAAATAAAATTATGGGTGAAAAGACATATATAAAATAATATATTATAGTAGGTTTTGGATTCAATTAGATTGTAATTTTAAATAACAACATCGACGATGCACGTTTCTTCTGATCCATTCTCATTACGAACATTCATAAATCACTTTATAAAAACGGCCAGAACATTGGAAAAAAAGAAATTAACATTATAATATAAAACTTCAACAGATTCAAAATCTTGCTTCAATTGTAAATTATAAATGATTGGGACTTACAGGGTGTTATCCTGCATGTTATGGTATTGCCAAATATTTCCGATATGCCAGGTCCTGAGGTTTTCTAGTAATTTGTGATGGCTTCACGCAACATTTGTAGTGTGCCGCTTCTGGTAGCAACTCTCAGCTTTCATTTTGGCATTTGTAAATTTATGTTTTTTCTATATTAGAATGTATGGGAGTTTGCATACTATCACTAAAGCAAAGATACGTTCCTGACGCAATTGTGCAAACAACCGAAAAATTTTACTGAGCTAAAGAGCTGTTGCTCTGAGTCGCTCACCATGATGAGCTGATTTGCCCATCTCTAATCTGCATGAATTTTCAATGTCAATTTCCCTACGCTCCATGGATTTGAAGTCTGTGTTAGAGAAACACATTTCAGTCGGAACGAAAATGCTCCCGACTTGCATGACTTTGCAATGCCAATTTCCCCACGGTCTATGGATTTGAAGTCTGTGTTAGGGAAACTCATTTCAGTCGAAACAAAAATGCCCATACTTTCATGTACTTACAATGCCGATTTCCCCGAGGTTGCTTGGTTTTGATGGCTGTGTTGGAGAAATCGTAAATCGGTCCAATCAAAACGAGGCAGTTAGGGCGTTTGGATAACGCTTAACATTTTACAGTTATTCAACTGTTTATCTAATGAAAAATTACATTTTAATTATTGCGATAGAAGCGTAGAAATATTCCCTATCAATTGATGCAAACATCTTTCCGATCCAGTAAGAAATGTTCGAGTTGTGAGCATACGGAATCTTTCATTTTTTCCTGCATGTTCTGTGTTTAGGTTTTCATTTCACCCCCCATATACTTCAGTTAGACGTAGTCCCACGTCAAAAAAAAACTAAAACAACGGAAAATGTAACTGGTTTCGAAACTCGACAGTTGAAAATACGAAAACATTCGTTTACGCTCAGCGCTTGCGCACACACATATAAAAATCATGCAGTGTATGATAGTCACCAATACCTACACACTAGAATATAAATTGAAGCATTGTTTGTTTACAATGACACAAAGCAGCAAGATTATCACCTGGTCTTATAGAAGTTGGACAGAGTGTATATTCTAATAATATAAATATGTCCGACATTATTCGTACTAATTTCCAATCATCGAAAAATTCCTTATTTATTTAAAATCTAAATTTAACTGAATATAAAAATACTCGGCCTAAATCTTGAACTTGGCTTTCTGGTCAAAGTATGTTCCACTTTCATCCGTGGCAATGGCGGAACCTCGTTAGACGTTATATCTCTCGGGAGGAAGCTAATGTTCGCTGAAGTGATTTATTGAAGTTTTCTCCACTGCTCAGCTCATTCAGCGTAGCTCGAGGGTGGTCATCGCCCATATTTCGCATAACTCAGTGACGTTACACACTGCTACATGCTATCTGACACCCAACCGATTTCCTCGCAATGGCAAAACACCAAACTCGAAAAGGCTCCCTGGTAGAAGTGAATGTGTTGCTGCCGGCATTGATTTATTCCCATCCATCGAAGACACACTAATGCTACCCCCGTGGTTGTCATACTAATTTGACTGTAGTGCTAACAACGCTGCTGTCGGTACGATGTTTCGGCCATGTACCGAACATGGGCGGAATAGAGTTTACGGCGGTGGACAACGTGGATGCAAATGGAAACCAAAAAAAAAAACAAAAACAAAAGCGGTTCGCGATTCCTGGAAGGTTTCATTGATTGCGAGCTGAAAGAAAGTCGATTACGAATTCGGGGTGCATACGGGCAATTAAAAAAACGCGCCCCATCGCAGCAGTGGGTTTCGGTGTCACTTTCATTCGGAGTGCACTTATTGGATCAATCACCTTTTGTTTCACTCATACATGCGGACCAGATAAGGCATGGGAGAAAGGCGGATCGCTGATTTGGGTATTTGCGAATGATACCCAGAAACATAGAATATGATGAACGAAATCTGTGTTTTTGGTCTCAAAAAATCTTTTTATCTGAGTTTTTTCTCAGAAAATCTGTATCAACACTTTGCGGTCGTTTGTCTGCTCTCAGCCACCACAGCAAAGAAGTATACTAATATTATAATTTATGCACTAAATATATCAATTCACACTTTTTCCAAAAGAATGCTAATGTCTTGTGAACTTATTCACGAACCAAAACGTTGCAACTATGAATAATAGATAACGGTACCCAGTATAAACAAAAGTTGTCATCCATGTTTGAGAAAAGGATTAATGGAAAACTCCATATATTGCGGCACTGTGTAGATGTAAAGAGTGTTGTTCTGTATGTTCAAACAGGCAAATAAGAAGTGAAAGACGCCAAACTAATCATTTTTGCGAAAGATATCATACGAAGAAGAATTATAGCAAATATTTTTTAAACGTAAACATAAAAAAAAATGGGTGGGTTATATCTATGATATAACCGCAAAGTTGACGTGGGACTACCTTAACTTAGCAATCATTTGTTTGTATTGATTAAATTTTTGATTGAATGAAACAATTTCCGAATTCAATTGAATTCAATATATTTGCTTTGTGAGTAAAGAGATTGAATAAATGCCATATAAATAAATGTAAATTCATGAATTTTTCTCTTCGTTACAAGTAAATTTAATGACAGTCCTTTCACGTTTGGTATGATGCCTTCGACAAAATATGTGAACGAAAGAATTATCAAACGATTAGTTTTTGTTACATTTCCCTCTGAAGTTTGCATCTCTCATGTGTAAGTACTTCTCGAACCGCGAATTTCTATTATGACATGTACGTCGAGCACATACCGTTCAATCAATAGGCGTTATTGCAGCAAATAGTTATCAACTTTTTACCTAATAATTCAATGGTATGCGTAGAAATTCAGTGAGCAGAAGATATGAAGGCATATCCTTAAATGCAATCTTTAATAACCGAGCCAAAGCGTTGTGTTCGTACCCACTTTTGTAATCCGTGTTAGGAAAACACTTTTCGGGGTGCAAGAAAAACATGCGGGTGTAGAAGTACCCCCGATTTGCTTACATTAACAACTTAAGCTTCTACTTTTTATACTGTAGAGGTTTTAAACTTGAAAGTTCCTTCGCCTCTAGTGTCTGCACGATTTTCCCAGGTTCCTACGTTTAGAAAACCGTGTTAAGGAAACATATTCTAGTCTACACAAAGGCAAGCGAGTACAGAGGTACTCGCAGTTCGCATTTATTTGCTCAGCCGATTTACTCAGACACCTTGGTTTTGAAGTCTGTGTTTAGGCAAACACATTTCAGTCGGAACAAAAGTGCCCCCGACTTGCATGAATTTGCAATGCCAATTTCCCCACGCTCCATGAATTTGAAGTCTGTGTTAGGGAAACACATTTCAGTCGGAACAAAAATGCCCCCGACTTACATGTATTTGCAATGCCAATTTCCCCAAGGCTGCTTGGTTATGATGGCTGTGTTGGGGAAACCGTAAATTGGGCCAATCAAAACGAAGTAGTTAGAGCTTTTAGATAACGCTTAACATTTTACAGTTATTCAATTGTTTATCTAATGAAAAATTACATTTTATTAATTTCAATAGATGCGTAGAAATATTCCTTATCAATTGATGCAAACATCTTTCCGATCCAGTAAGAAATGTTCGAGTTATAAGCATTCGGAATCTTTCATTTTTTCCTGCATGTTCTGTGTTTAGGTTTTCATTTTACCCCCCATATATTCCGGTTAGACGTAGTCCCACGTCAAAACAATGTTTAGTAAATACATCTGAGGAGTTTACAAAAAAGTAGAAGGGTCGGAACTTAGGGGCACGGACATAAGATTGACGTAGGACTGTGATTGTTTGGAACAATTGTTTCTTTATGTAATTCTTTTCATTGTTCAGAAATCTGTTATTTTGACTTTTTTGAAACTCCAAATATTGGCCATGAAAAGGGCCGTTTGTTATATGATCGGTGTTAAGTCAGACCGGACCATGTGACATTTTTCTGATTTCGTGAAAAACGAGTTTGAAGTTTGGTGCTATAAGGGGTTTTCATTGAGTGTTCGAAACAATTTCGAGAAGTTATTCCTACGTGATTTTCCAAATCTGATAAATATGGAGTGTAGCTTACAAAACGTTTAACCTAATGCAATCAATAACTGGAAGTTTTTAATTTTCCGACTTGGTCCGCTCTAACTTAACAGCGACCATATGAACTCATAACCGTCAAACGCTTTCCTGCCAGAATCTCAACTGTTGAATTGTCTAACTGAAAATGATTAATGAATATCAGTGTGATACATAATGAGGTGGAATGGTAGACGAAGTGTATGTGGATCGGTAAACAAAAAAAAAAAATATCACCATTGATTATATTGGATATGAAGGAGAAACAATAAAATGTTGAAAATACTTACGATTTCGTTATATTTTGAGGCAAAATACATATAAAATCATAAAGCTGCTTTATTTTTAATGGACAGCTATGGTATTGTTAGTCATCGGAAATTTTAGCTTTACCGGTGAAATAATGTTCGTTTGCATACTATATTTTTTCACAAACACTGACACTGTGGGCCATGACAATACCACTTTGGTAACGCTGAAATAATGATTTTCTGAAATAATGGGCTTTATTCCCACATGCACTTCACTGTGAAAACGAAATAAACGGCACGTCATTGAACTGAACTTCACGAGTTAGTGAAGCATCAAAGATAATAATTATATATGAAAATTAACTTCTCCGTATCAAATTAGTGTTCAATGTGAAAGAAAATATTGTTTTTCTTCATGTGGAAAAATAATTTCTTACAAAAATTGTATCATTAAACTTATCATTATGATTTAAAAGTATCAAATCATAATGATAAGTTGTCGTTGAGGATACACTATCCAGTTTGTTTAATAGAACGAATCATTGCACATAATCTTGTGTTGCACACACCATTCACGGGAAACAAGATGAAAGAAAGAATGCATAATACATTATTTACCTTTGCATTCGCTCGCAAAACATATCTCTCTTATTGGTCAAATTGTTACTCGATTTACTATTTCCACTATTGATGTCAAATTTTCCGTCTAATGGTATATATTATAACATATCCAACATATATAACATATATCCGATACGATTCTGCGTATTTTTGTTACTTTTTTCGTAGCGTGACCCCTCTATATAGAAATAAAAGACGTAGTCATACGTCAAAATAAAGGAATCTAGTTCATCTTTAATTACCTCACATGGTTATACATCACTGCTTTTTCAAGTAAAAATAATTGCGACCAGTTTGACACATGTCAAAATTTGATACCCAAAGAGTTAAATTTATAAGTTAATTTTTGAAGCATAATATTCAGCATAGCTGTTATGAATTTTACGATGTTGATGGTATACCTGTGAAAATTCGCTCTTACTGTGCTTTAGTAGGAAAAAGCTAAAAACGGTGTTATTTATTTATTGTAAAGCTAGCCGATAACGAAGGCTTTTCATCTATTAGACTTAGATTGAACATGAGAAAGCAATACTACACGCTACAAACAAATGCCAAAATGACTCTATATGAATAAAATTGGTAAGTTCGGCAAAAATATTATTGAGATTAAGCCATACCTAATATTGGATCGTTATTTTGAAAAATCTGTAAATCTGTATAAAAAACAAAAAAATCTGTAATCTGTATCCACAAAAAAAAGTCTGAAAAATCTGTATAAATACAGATTATTCTGTAGATATGGTAACCCTGCTGGTCACTGTCAACGGAAGTGTCTTCCAGATCTCCGTAATCGTCGTTTCGAGTTCCGCTTTGTTCCCAGGATTGTTATTCTTCAGATGGTTCTTGATTTTCCACCATAAATACTCAATAGTGTTGAAGTCCGGTGATTTCGGAGATGTTTTGAGTTGATTGGGACATTATAGAGCAGGTATTCCCGCATGATGGGGTCAGTTTTCTCCGGGTCATCATTCTGTTGAAAGTAGTAATCACGCCAATTTCTGCACGGAACACTGAGAGTTACGTTTCAGGATGTTCAATGAAGCCATCTTGTCCATCGCCGAATCGATAAAATCCATGGTTCCAGTTCCAGAAGCCGCCATCGTACCATACATCTGGCTGCCACCGCCGTGTTTTACTGTGGGAACCATTTGTTGAATCTGAAGCACCAATCCTGGTTTCCTTCACACTATCTGTCCTTCATCCGATTCAAATAGACTGGTTTTCATCTTATCCGTATAAAGGAACTCCTTAGGTCAGTTTACATATGTCTTAGCAAACTGCAGTCGTTTTTTCATATTCGCCTTTGAGATGAAAGTCTTTTCATGGCCTTGTTTCACCTCTTAGATTGTTCCTGTGTCTCCGTATCTTTGCTGACAGGTCTTCCAATGATGCCGACTACTTCGGTTAGGGTGCCAATGAGTGTATGGGAAAAAATCGACCCTAAAATTTCAAAAAGTTACCCTATACAAGATGTTTACCACCTCGAAAAAACACCCTATGCAAAATATCAGCTCAATCGGACTTAAGGGAGAGTGGCGCAAAGCGGTCAAAGTTTGAGTTTTTTGAAAATCGAAAAATCACCGAAGGAGGAGTAAAGGAAATCGAGGTTTTCGAAAACAATTGTTTGATGTCAAATGACTTAAAATTGCAAGAAACGTCGAAATCTAGTGTCATCTCGAAAAAAAATGTCAAAAATCGATAAATCCTGAACTGTATATAATCGAGTCCGCGCTATATCTTATGAAATCTTTCGTCATCCTTCACGCAACTTGAGAATTCCATCATCGCAGAACTTCTTTGCTTTTTTTTTGTCAAAAGACTGCGCAACGTGCTTTTTATGATATCCAATGAATTGAAATTCTTGTCCTTTAACACGTTGAGCCCCGCGTCGGTCCGTAGGGGCCGACGTTGAGCGTTGTTAAGTTTTTTCACTCAATTGTTATGGATGCTTAGATTTTGCATCACCAGTCACGATTTGCTTCAAAACTGTGAGTTTGGAAATACGAGATGACGGAAATACGATCCATTAAATGTGTTCTGCTGAAATATGTTTAATTTCGTGTTTGCACCTCATTTTTAGTCCATTAACACGTTGAGTGCCATGTCAGTCATCGGTGACTGACACCGAGCTTTCCGTTCAGGCCCTGTCAGTCACCGATGACTGACAGTATAAAATATTATAATAAAGGTAAAAATACATGTTTTTTCCAGAAAACTTTAATGATTTTCATTAGTAATCGGTTAGTAATCGGTGACTGACACTAAGCTTTCCGTTCAGATCGTGACTGACACCGAGCTTTCCGTTCAGGTCGTGTCAGTCACCGGTGACTGATAGTATAAAATATGATAATAAAGGAAAAAAAATGTTTTTTTCCCAGAAAACTTAAATGATTTATGTCAGTCATCGGGGACTGACACCGAGCTTTCTGTTTAGATCGTGACTGACACCGAGCTTTCTAATTTCCCAATATTGCGCTTCGCATTTGCTGTACACGATACCGGCGCGCGCGTGGCCTGACGGCTAAGTCGCTATAAAACCACGTGGCACTCAACATGTTAACGCGATTTTCGTTATTCGCAGTGACCTTGCCAGACTATTTCAAGGATAATCGGGGTTCTACTGTATTTGTAATGAAGCTGCTAATTCATGTGTCGTGTACCGAGGATTATTCTTGATTAGCGTCTCGATTTGATTATCATTAGCAGGGTATTACAATTTCACAATAGTGCTATTCTCTCTTCACGCACAATCAAGAGAATATCACTTCAGCTTCGTACAGTCTCGTTTCATTTCACATTCATTTCACGTCACATCATACTGAAGCGAAATTATCAAATCGTCAAATGAAAATGAAAGGTTCTTATATCGAATTAAAATGTTTTATTTCGAATGAAAATTTCATTGGAGCTCGTATTCACTAAAAGGAATGAAAATGACTATATGATAGAATATGTAGTATGCCAGCAGGCGTAAACATTTATCGGACCTGGTTGTAAGACTAACATACCCTCATATGTCCCTTTTAATTCCACTTTTTTTGAAAGACGGTCTGGCATAATCTAATTTTGAGAAATGGACTCGAATGATACTATCAATTGAATGCAATGATCATCCTTTTACATGTGAAACTGAAAGTGACACATAGCCCATTCAAATAATAATAAATAGGGCAGTTTCAATCGTCGTGTAAAAGCATCTGCTTCAAAGGACACGACAGCTAAACGAAAACGAAATAGAAGCATCGATGTCTCAGTATGCGTAGTGAATACACACATTCGAAATTGAAATTGGCTGGGCAGAAAAAGGAAGAAGTAAAAAAATCATTTCCATCTTTTAGTTTCGAAATTGTCGAACCCTGAACATTGACGGCATGATGACATGACGGCATGAACTTTCTGGGCAACGCAATAGAAGCGTATGTCAAAACGAAGTAGACTGTAGAGCATCAGTGCTAACAACACTTCTCGAGAGATAAATTGCGTGTATCCATAAAAGAATTTGTTTTGACGTAGGACTACGTCTTTCATTTCTATACCGGGGTGTAAAATCAAAGTTTCGAAATCGAAAGCGTTACGCCGGAGACCGAGATTTTGAGCGTTAAAAGCTCCTAAACAACTGAACGAAATGGTATGATAAACACTTCATTCGAAAGATAAAATGTCTACGCGTTATATATTTGTTACTTTTTGATCCAAAAACTTGTTTCAATAGTCTTAAAATTGCTTTGAAAACAGGCTATTGAAATCACCAATCGGTATATAAGCGAGCGCCGCTCGGAAATCCACGACTACATCCATAATTGAACAGCGATTGGAGCATGTTGTCGCTGTTGTGGTGAAGCTCTTCGTTTACCATGAAAGCGCCGATGAACGGTGTCACCAAGAGCCTGTGCACCTTAGGCCAGAAGGGAATCTATCAGGAGGAGAGTGATGCCACAAACGGTTCCCCAGGAAGAGATCGGAGCAGCCGCCACACACACACGCGCGCGGAACTCTTCGTTTGATTCAATCGTTGCTGAAAAATAATCTGCTAGGTCCCCTGGGAACTGAAAAATACATTCATGCGAAAGAGTTCATTTTAATTTTTTCTATCCATGTAACACTGCGACCAAGTATCGAGGAAAATCTGGAAAAATCTAATCGTTGTTGAAAAATAATCTGCCAGTTCCCCTGGTTTTTCAATTCCATGTGAAAGAGTTTATTTTAATGTTTTCTAACTATGTAATACAGCGACCAAATATTTTTCAATCAAGTGCTATTAACAGGTGGTTATCGAGTTAGCATTAATTACTGGTGGACTTCGAGTATCGAGGAAAATCTGGAAAGAACTAATCGTTGTTGAAAAATAATCTGCCAGTTCCCCCGGGAATTGAAAAATACATTCATGTGGAAGAGTTTATTTTAATGTTTTCTATCCATGTAACACTGCGATCAAATGTTTTTCAATCAAGTTCTATTAACAGGTGGTTATCGAGTTAGCGTTAACCACTGGTGGGCATCGAGTATCGCGGAAAATCTGGAAAAATCTAATCGTTGCTGAAAATAATCTGCCAATTCCCTGGCAATTGAAAAATACATTCATGCGAAAGAGTTTATTTTAATGTATTCTATTCACATAGTAAAGGGTGTGTCACATCAAATTGCATCACGGAAAAAACGCTGTAGAAATTTAATTTTTAGGAATTATATCTTCAGCTTTCGCTTATAATTAGATAAGAGTGTATAGATCACGTTGACCATGCTTCACTGTCAATTTTTCGTAAATTTGGAAAAATGTCGTCGAACGAAAAAGAGCGTCGTGAATTAATCCTGCGCACTCATTTCTAGAATCCGGAGTTGTCTCATCGGGACATCGGTAAGATGCTGGGAATCGTCCAATCCACGGTCAGCAGAGTACTAAAACGATACTTCGAGAACCTAACCATCGACCGGAAGGTGAAGAACGGCAAAAATGGATGCTCCGTCAGTGAAAAAGATCACAAGCGCGTAGTTCAGCAGTTTAGACGTGATCCGAGAAGTTCGGTCCGGGATGTCGCCAATAAGCTGAATTTGTCAAGTTCATTCGACCAGCGGACCAAGCAGCGGGAGGGCCTGCGTACATACAAGGTTCAGAAGGCTCCTAACCGCGACGAAAGGCAAAACATGGTGGGGAAGACGCGAGCCCGGAAGCTGTACACCGAAATGCTGACGAAGCCGCAATACCTAGTAATGGACGACGAAACCTACGTCAAAGCGGACTTTCGTCAGCTGCCGGGCCTGTTGTTCTTCTCCGCAGAGGAAAAATTCAGCGTTCCGGAGGAGATTCACAAGCAGAAACTATCCAAGTTTGCCAAAAAGCACATGGTGGGGCAAGCGATCTGCTCTTGCGGAAAGCGGAGCGCCCCCTTCGTGATGACCGGCACGGTAAACGGGCAGGTTTACCTTAAGGAGTGCCCGACCATCTTCTGGCCGGATCTCGCTTCGTGCCACTATTCAAAGGACGTGTTGGAGTGGTACGAAGCCAACGGGATCACCTTCGTGCCAAAGGAAATGAACCCGCCCAACGCGCCGGAGCTTCGCCCAATAGAGAAATATTGGGCGATTATGAAGCAGGCCCTCCGGAAAAACCCAAAAGTTGTCAAATCGGAGGCGGACTTCAAGAGAAAATGGATTTCTGTTAAAAAAAAACTACAACCTGACGTTGTACAGAACCTTATGGACGGGGTAAAGAGGAAGGTGCAAGCATACGGGCTTGGGCTCGAAGTATGAATGAAAAGAAAATGCCAAAAGTTGTTTAATAGTTTTCATTTTACTGTCTAAAATTTTCAAAAGGGTCGGTATACTGGGCGAATTTCTACAGCGTTTTTTCCGTGATGCAATTTGATGTGACACACCCTTTACTGCTGCGATCGAATACAATTGGTCTTGTGATTTTTCAATCAAGTGCAATTAATTAGCAGGAAAGCTTATGAAGATTATTCTTCCCCATCGGTAGAATATTTTCGTATCGAATACAGTTTGCGCGCGCAACGGAAAATGTTTCGCATCGCGAAAATCATATACTTTTCAATCAATTATTGCTCAGTCGCCGAAAGTTTCAAACTCAGAGTTCATTCGCCTCTAGTTTGCCTTCCAAATTGCCATCGTAAACCACACCTTCTTTCGATTCAATCACGGACAAAAAGCATACTTAAGCGATATTCTGGTGATGATCGCATTCATTTTTCGTGAGGACATCGACAAGACAACATCGTTACTGAACGAGCTGACCGAACTGAACGAACTGAACGGGCTGGATGAGCTGGACGGCGAGGGATCGAGAGATTTATTATATCGCCTGACCTGACCTGAAACGCATTCAGTTTGTTTGGGACTGTGACGGAGCGCAGAAAAGCCGATCCATCAGAAAGAGAAGACGACCGAGAGAATACCAGCATCGAAAATTGGTTCCGCTTGAGACATCGGAGCAACCGCCATACACACATACACGCGCGCAACTCTTTACGTTTGCTGGTTATCGAGAAGAATCTGGAAAGAAGTGATCGTTGCTGCAAAATAATCTGCCAGTTCCCCTTGGAATTGCAAATTACATTCAAGCGAAAGAGTTTATTTTAACGTTTTCTATCCATATAAAACTGCGACCAAATACAATTGGTTTTGTGATTTTTCAATCAAGTGCAATTAAGAGGTGATTTCGAGTTAGCATTAATCACTGGTGGTGGACTTCGAGAAGAATCCGGAAAAATATCGCTGCTGCAAAATAATCCGCCAGTTCCCCTTGGCATTGAAAATAACATGCAAGCTAAAGAGTTTATTTTAATGTTTTCTAACCATATAACACTGCGACCAAATACATTTTGGTTCTGTGATTTTTCAATCAAGTGTAATTAGCAGGAATGCTTCTGAAGATTATTCCTCCCCATCAGTAGGATATTTTCTTGTCCAATATTGGATGCATAAAACCTTGTACCTCCAACGTAGCCCTCCCGTTTTCGAAGTCCCCCAAATATTCATTGATTCATTCAAACAGAATGGATTCAGATTCAACTTCAAACAAATGATCACTAAATCAACGATAGTCCTACGTCATCATTGCGGTTATTCCATAGATATAACCCACTTCCTGTTTTTTGTATTCCATTTTCGCGAAGCCTTGGCAATTTTCAAAAATGAAAGCGAAACGGTTTTTTATCAGGAGCGGAAGTTGAGCCGAAAACCCCATCTAGGAAAACAATGTCTTGCATTTTCAATATTACAACATTCTAACATGCTTTTACGGTGTCTTCATCCTGTCATTTCGTCGTTATCCTCTTCTTCTTCTTCTTCTTTGTTTAAAAGAGGCTTTAAATTTTCCAGTTTATTCGCTTCTTTGTCGTTATCCTCTTAAACTAATGAAAATAAATCGGTCGCTCTCGGTTGGTGTACGTTACTATCACAATCAGGACTCTGCATAGTCACAGTCAACTGGGGATAGTCAGCTGACTAACTGACTGACTATATCCGTATTCTATAGGAAATGACTTTTGGCTTCTTCACGCAGTTTCTCCGCCAAAACGACTGAACAGTCAGTCGGGCGTTTTGTCGCTATCTCCCTCTACCGACTTGACTATAGCATTTCATTCTTCCCAGTCAAATTGTCCTCATTGTATTTTGAAGTGACTTCCCCCAAAACGAATTCGTTCCTCTCTTTCTCTCTCCCATGTACATATGCATGCATCGGTGTTTGAGTTTAAAGTGGTTTGACATACGCTACAGGTGAGCTAGATTCTTTTGTATCGTACAGGAAAATTACTCACACGTATAAAATAACATGCAGTGTGTGTGCGCTATTTTGCACACCTAATACTAACTAATACTAACGCGAGAACCTTTATAGCTTTATAGCATAAATGTCTATGTTCGTTGGTTTGAGTTCACGATGGGTGGACAATAAACCGTCCATTGATGGGGTAACTTCTTTTAGCATCAGAAATCATGTTTTCGTCCTCTTTATAGGGACGTAAAAATAAGATTATGTACGCGAGTATGAAATAGTGTCAGGGGGAAATGGAATTGTGGATTGAAGTCAGTCGAATGAAGAGACAGATTTGTATTCAATAGTCGAGTCAGTTAAAATAACCACTGACTGGACTAGTTCACCAGTCATCCTCGCTAGTGAACGCTAGTCAATTCATTTTCTAGTCAGGTCACTTTTTGATGGCGGCGACTGCCGAAGCAGTTCTAGTCGAAGCGAAGCTGCTGAGAGTAGATTCGGTCCTCATTTTTCACCTTCAAAGATTTCGGGCCTTGATCACAATACACATTTTAACAAAGATGTTAAACGATATGAAAAAATATAAATTATATATATATAAAAACGGGAAGCATTATCAGATAGCTCAACCTTGATAAATACCGATAAATTTCTCGGAAATGCAGCATAAATTTTATTTATTGTTAAATACAGATGTGATTTTTTTTACAAATTATGTATTTAACGTGGACATTATCCATATCCCCTCCCCCTCACCGTGGACAAGATTGGACATTTTCGTAACCTTTACCCCCCCCCCCCCCCCCCCTAAAATTGTCCACGTGGTATGTGGACAGCCCCTTAAATGTTGACACCAATCACTGATGAAAAAAAGTACGCTAATTCGCAAAGAAACTTACTTACAGGACTAATTTGTTCGGAGAAATTTAAGGTGTACACTCAATTTTGGGATGCCTAGAATAGAGATTGTTTCCAATTTTAAGGAATAAACAATTAGCTGAAAACTTTTTGCGGAATTTTATTGCACATACAGCTAGTTAAATGTGTGAGTAATGATTATGCATCAAAAGAATCAATGTATTTAACATATTTTATACCAAATAAATGGAAAGTATCGTCAAGTAGCACACTGTACACTCAATTTAGCGATGGACTGTACTATAATTGTAAGTTTCCGAGAAATTCAAGCAAGTAATTTTACCCAATAGATAGAATTACAAACACATCTCATCTGGAAATTAAAATATTCAATGTCGGAATAGCGATAAACAGTCCTATGTTCATGAAATTTCGGAATATCTGACGTAATATCCGGTTGATCACAGACTTTATACAGGATCTTTCAGATTAAACTTTCACGCGACAAATTTTAATAACTTCAATAAAAGTGGACCGATTTTTATTTCTAAAAACACGAAAATAAAGCTTATTTTAGGACTATTTCGATGTGACCACCCCTTTTTTCGATAACGCGTTTTAAACGGTGAACAAAATTCTTCATGCATCACTTTAACATTACGACTTCTATGCTGTTGAAAATCCGAGTTGTTTCTTCTTCAAGTTCCTCCAAATTTTGTGGCTTATTAACATAGCAACGGTCCTTCACGTACCCCCAGAGGAAGTAATCGACGAAGAGAAATGTTGAACTTCTTATCATAAGAGGACAAAGTTTCATTAATGCCTCGGTATCTCGAGTAATACGATTTCAATGAAAATACACGCTGTTGTAAATTGTACATCCTGACACTAAAAACCATCCGATCAGTCTGAACGAGTAGCCGAATATTATCGTTCCGAAGTGGGGTATGCAGTGTTACCATCGACGGAGTGAAAAAAAAATTTACAAGGAGCTATTCGATTTTTTTGCGTGAACGTTTGAAAGACCCTGTGTATGTTCGATGTATGTATCCTGCTTCTTGCTTCATGTCATGTCATGTCATTCTAGTACGAACATATACCAATTCTAAATACCACTCGAACTATTTTCTTTCGTCAGAAAGAAAACAGAAAAGCATTACGCATTCGAGGCAGTGGTAGTTTTCTCATAATGCGCATTCAACTATCGAAATCGATCCCAAAAATGAACACAGCGATCGTTAAATGGCCACATAAACATTGCGATATTAGTTGTTCAACCCGCTTCCCCTTAATCCTCTTCCCTTCTGGCCCACAACATAATACACAACACTAAATCGAACACCTTTTTCACTTCACTCCACAGCCGCGAACTCAAGCCGAGCCAAAGGCTTGGTTTAATTGAATGATGAAATAAAAATAAATTTTGGGATTTGTTTACACTCTTGCACAAATGTTTTTCTTCGTTCATTCCGAATCGATTCTCCAGCACTATACTCAACACGGTTCGCCAATGCACTTCTTGTATGTGTTGTGTGTGTGTTTAGTTTATCTTCACAAATTTACCACGGAGAAGCACAAACACGGAGGAACACCATTTTCTAAACGATACATTTATTATCCGGTCCTGCGTCGCGAAATGCAGCAGATGCAAAACGGACCACCCACAGACTTTTGCTCTGTCACTGGCTCTCGATGCCACTGACCAGATTCCTACTTCGAAAAAACAAATGCTAGTTTGCATTAAGTAAATTATGACCACTTCAATCAGCTCTGACAGTCCATTTAGTTTTATAGTCCGCACCTTTGAACTTTGTGAATAGACTGTTCAATTCAGACGGAATCTCGTCCCCAGAAGCTGTCCCATTTTCAGTATGCGAACCATAAACAATCCAGCATGAATATATGCTCCGTCATCCATAGACGCTCCCGAAGAAGGGGGAAAAATGGCATCATCGCGCCAGAAGAACCAGGCTAGACGCAATTTGCCATCGCTTACTCGCTCACGTCGCCACAAATTTGCAATTTTCACACCCATCGTTTGTGTGAGCAAACATAAATTGAATTTATATATGCTTCAAGCTCCCTAGGAGTTGCCTCAATTTGCGTGCATTTCATTCTGATCTGTTTCAGTGGTTGCAAGACGACAACCAAGCGGGTGTGAACCCCTCTCAGCCGAACTTTGCACTGAAGATGGAAATTTAATGTGTGATACACATATCCATTCTCGGATTTCTCATCGTTTCCAAATTCAGCAGCACATCATAACCCAGCCAGGCATCCGCGATCCGCGCCCATCGCACTCCGAGGTCGAACCGTGCAAACGCTCGAAAACAAACGTGACCAGAATCAACATTGCATATGCCGCCACCTTCCAAATTTAGCTTCCCCTGGAGATTTTCAGGTTTCGACGGCGGAAGAGCGCGCGGCGGTTGTCGCTGTGCGAGGGAGTGAGTTTTATGGCCATGTTTGGGCCCAAGGTGAAAGAAAGACAAGTCGATTTGGGGCGGACTGATACACATCGAGACGAAACAATAACAACACTAAACAGTCCTCGATTTTTGGAACCGTTGGTACGAATATAATCCAATTAAAGGGGGGACCCCGGTCTGGAAGGTGGAAAAAATGAATTTTTTAGTTTTGCATTTTTGGAAAGCTTACTGCCTCAGAAATGTTGTCCTAAAAGGATTTTCCGATGTTTGATTTCGTTGGAAAGTTACAGCCAAAAGCATGAGCTCACCTCAAGGGTAATACTGTATTAACGAATTTCAAACGCGTTTTTCTCGAAACCATGTTTTCCAACTGTTGGTATTTTTCGAATTTCTAAAAACCCCTATCTAACGCTTTAGTTATTGTCCTATATTTTTTGGAATTCGTTCTGCGACACTCCGTTGCTTCAGAACTGATACCACCAGCAAGGTACCTATTTCCAGACATCATCTACGCATCCACCAGTCAAGAGCGTAATAATCATTATTCGTGCGCTTAAAAAATTGAGAAAAAAACATCTTCAAATATACCTAAAACAATAACCAAAATACCATAACACTTCACTTTATTCCCAACATCCGAAAAAAAATACGAAAACTCACTATTTTTCGACCTTTTAGACATGGGTCCCTCCTCAATTCTGATGTCGTCGTTTGGATCCACGGAAAGGCAAACAGAAAATAAAGGAAATATTAATATTGTTGTGTTGGCAAATCAGATTTGGGCCGGTGTAAACAATGATGACGGGCATTTTAGGGGTGACCCTTTTAAAGAGGACTTGAACTCATGAAATTGAATCCATATGATAGCATATATTATTAGCAATTGTTTGGGTGAACTTACTCAAATGGTTACAAATGAGCACCAGTTTGCACCTCTTGTTCGGATCAATTTTACCCCTCTCCGAAATTGAAACTATTCTTATGCGTGAATCCTTATTCAGGACGGGTTTACTGTTGTTTGCAATCTCTTTTTTGTCTTTGCAATATCTGTGATTGAATAATGAATTCTACTTCTGTTCAATCCCATTTGCTTCAATCTTATTAAAAGTTAAAAAGAATATTGCTTCTTAACTCCATCAATTAGTCCAATTTTTTACAATGCGTAAACCAAATCAATTATCTATTTATCACATTTCAATGAAGTTCTTACTCATTACAAATCATTTTCAAATCATGATAAACTGTCAATGGTAATCACATTGAGGCATTCAGCTTGAATTTAACAGTCCAACGGTTCCTATAACACCGGGCGCTCCATAAATCAGTCATCGTAATTTTTCTCGTTGTGATCACCGTTTAACAAGTTCGTTGTTCAACGTGAGGTTTCTGATTTTCTTGCGGGGCCCAAATTCAACTCTCGGTACGCTAGAGAAATAACCGGGCAACGATAACAATGAATGTTGAATCCGAATGAAACACTGACTGCTGATTAGAAAACTTATAAGAAGTAGAAGAGTCTGAGCCTAGGGGCACGGACGGAAGTTTGACGTAGAACTGTGATTGTTCAGAACACTTGGTTATTTTAAATGTAATTCTTTTCATTTTACAGACATCTCTTTTGAAACTCTAAATAGCAGCCCTGAATAGAGCCGTTTGATGTATGTACTCATAACCTTCAAACGGTTTGTAGCGAACGAAGAAAGATAATAAGCTTCTGGCAGGAAGTTCAACTGTCTAACTGAAAATAATGAATGAATATCAGTGGGACAAATAACAGGGTGGAATGATAGATTAAGTATATGTGAATCGGTAAACAAAAACAAATATCGTCATTGATTACATTGAATATGAAATTTAAGGGGAAGAAACGAAAAAATAAGTTAAAAATACTCACTATTTCGTGATATTTTGACGTAAAATATACATGAAATCATGAAGCTGCTTTATTTTCCATTGATAGCTATGGTATTGTGATTTCTTTCCATTGTCTTATTCTTATTATTAGTCTTATTCTAAGGCATCGAGAGCAGTAGCTTTTTCGGTGAAATAATGTTCGCTTGCAGACTATCACAATCAAGTCGTATTGGTTCTACTGCTCAATCTATCATAGACGGAATTGAGTCATTGAGAATTATGAAAATGAGTCATGAAAAATATTAATATTTCATTTCGTTTCATTTTTGTGATGCGATGTAATGCAGATCTCAATAAGTCTTCGCATGATAATCGCGGCCTTTTCTTAATTAATGAACGATCACTGTATGGATGACACTTTCCTCGTTTCTTTGATGAAATCTTGCATGAAGTTTGGGTGATGCATGAAATCTTGCATCTGATTACTTTAACATCTGGCTTTTTTTACTTTTAATAAGGAATACAAAAATACGTTATGTAAGGAGATAGAAGATATTTCAGAATACTTTTTGGGTGACGTAATATATGAGAAGTACATAGTACTAAGGGACTTTGCATGCCACTCAGCCTTGTGTTCTTCGTGCACTTCAAAAGTTCTTAATTGAGGGCTAACTATGACTTTCCAAAGCATCCAATCGTGTATTGTGTGGCAGGGCAAACACAACGATACGCTTATTGCTCAAGGACTGGCAAACGAATTTACTACCCGAAAAAGACGTTAGACAGTGGTAAGATTCCAAACATTCCCTTCCTATTTTTGTATGCCGTTCCATTGTTTCTTGCCTTTTCATAATTTCCGCTTTATATTTTTGTCCGCCGAACAGCACACTTACATGCTACTTATGGATGGAATTGTATATCTTTCGCAGCGTTACCCATGGTGATAGTTGGAAAGATGGACTTATGGGGTTTCTCGAACAAACGGATATTCGCAACCCCAATTTTTTTGAGATTTTTTGAAAGACTTTTTCCAGTTCGAGGTGGAAGAAAAAAAAACGCGTTACTATTAAAAAAATTGGAAAATGCCTAGTGAAGAAGTGAGATAAGTCTGCCAAAAAAAAGGGGATCTTCGTAGCCTAATTGGTTGCGTGTCCGCTACTAAGCGAACGATCGTGCACTCATAACTCAGGGCCCCTCAACTGACCATCTCTGTGTGTTATTCTAGCTACTATGTCCACGCAGCAATCATCATGTAACGCTAATGCCAGTCCCTTACCGCTCACATTTTCGATCTACTGTCTCGGTAATTGGCACTATTAATAACACAACAATGGAAGTCCCATATCAACAGTCCTACTGTGAACAGTTCAACTGTGAACATTCGAACAATAGCATTATTCTGACGCCGAAAAAGGCGACATGTGTTGTGTAACGATAGAATAGGAATACTCTTAGGCTTAAACGGCTACTGTGTAATAGATAAAACAAATGTTAATCGATAGATAGGAATACTTTTACGCCGAAAAATGGTAACAGTGTTAATATACAACAAAAGTTATCTTAAGATAAAAAAAAATGAGTGGGTTATACTACCTTAGCTTAGCAATCATTCGTTTGTATTGATTAAATTCTTGATTGAATGAAACAGTTTCCAAATTCAATTGAGTTCAATATATTTGCTCTGTGAGTGAAAAAAATGAACAAATGCCGTGTAAAGTCAATTCATTTATTGTGATTGATTGTTCTTCGTTACAAGTAAATTTAATGACGGACCTTTTACGTTTGGTATGATGACTAGAACAAAATATATGTGTAAAATATATGTCATTCGCTTCTAGTGGCTGCACGATTTTCCCAGGTTCCTAAGTTTAGAAGATCATGTTAGGACAGACATATTCCACTCTGCACAAAGGCAAGCGAGGACAAAAGTACTCGCAGTTTACATTTATTTGCAGAGCCGATTTCCCCAGAAACCTCGGTTTTGAAGTCTGTGTTAGGGAAACACATTTCAATCGGAACAAAAATACCCCCGATTTGTATGAATTCGCAATGCCGATTTCCCCACGCTTCATGGACTTGAAGTCTGTGTTAGGGAAACACATTCCAGTCGGAACAAAAATACCCCCGACTTGCATGAATTTGAAATACCGATTTCTCCAGGCACCTTGGTTTAGAAATCTCTATTAGGGAACACATTTCGGTGGGAACAAAAGCTCCCCCTACTTTCGTGTGTTCTTTTTCTTCTTTTTGGCTTTAAGAGGGTTTAAACTTTTCAGTTCACTCGCCTCTAGGCTCTTCCGTGTGTTTGCAATGCCGATTTCGCTGCTTGGTTTTAAAGTCTGTGTTAGGGAACATTTTTCGATGAGAACAAAAGTCCCCCTACTTTCATGTATTTGCAATGCCGATTTCCCCAAGGCTGCTTGGTTTTGATGGCTGTGTTAGGGAAACCGTAAATCGGGCCAATCAAAACGATGCAGTTAGGGCGTTTAGATAACGCCTAATATTTTACAGTTATTCAATTGTTTATCTAATGAAAAACAACATTTTGTTAGTTGCGATAGATGCGTAGAAATATTCCCTATCATTTGATGCAAACATCTTTCCGATTCAGTAGAAAATGTTCGAGTTATAAGCATTCGAAATCTTGCATTTTTTCCTGCATGTTCAGTGTTTATGTTATCATTTTACCCCCCATATATTCCGGTTAGACGTAGTCCCACGTCAAAAAATGTACACGAATGAATTCAGCTCTGTTACAGCTGAATTGCTAAATGACCCTAATAAAATAAACTGTTGGGATTAAAAAAACAGGAAGTGGGTTATATCTATGGTATAACCGCAAGGGTGACGTAGGACTATCGTTGATTTAGAGATCATTTGTATGAAGTTGAATCTGAATTCATTCTGAATGAATGAATATTTGGAGAACTTCGAAAACGAGAGCGTTACGTTGGAGGCACAAGGTTTTATGCATCCAATATTGGATACGGAAATATCCTACTGATGGGGAAGAATAATCTTCAGAAGCTATCCTGTTGATTGCGATTGATTGAAAAATCACAAAACCTAATGTATTTGGTCACAGTGTTACATGGATAGAAAACATTAAAATAAACTCTTTCATATGAATGTAATTTTAAATTCCCAGAGGAACTGGCAGATTATTTTCAGTAACGATTAGATATTACCACATTTTCCTCGATACTGGAATCCCCCCAGTGGTTAATGCTAACTCGATAACCATCTGTTAATAGCACTTGATTGAAACATATTTGGTCACAGTGTTACATGGATAGAAAACATTCAAATAAACTCTTTCACATGAATGTATTTTTAAATTCCTAGAGGAACTGGCAGATTATTTTCCGGATCTTTCTCGATCCAAACGGAAAGAATTCCGTGCGTGTATGTGTGTGTGTGTAGCGGCTGCTTCGAGATCTTCCCGGGGAACCGTTTGTAGCATCACTCTCCTCCTGATGGATTCCCTTCTGGCCTAAGGTGCACAAACAGGCTCTTGGTGACACCGTTCATCCGCGCTTTCATGATAAATGAAGAGCTTCACCACAACAGCGACAACATGCTCCAATCGCTGTTCAATTAGAACTGAGTGGATTTCCGAGCGGCGCTCGCTTATATACCGATTGGTGATTTCAATAGCCTATTTTGAAAGCAAATTTAAGACTATTGAAACAAGTTTTTGGATTAGAAAGTAACAAGTATAGAACGCGTAGACATTTTATCTTTCGAATGAAGTGTTTATCATACCATTTCGTTCAGTTGTTTAGGAGCTATTAACACTCAAAATCTCGGTCTCCGGCGTAACGCTTTCGTTTTCGAAACTTTGATTTTACACCCCGGTATAGAAATGAAAGACGTAGTCCTACGTCAAAAAAGTCATCTTAAGATAAAAATGTACACGAATGAATTCGGCTCTGTTACAGCCGAATTGCTAAATGAGCCTAATAAAATAAACTGATGGGATAAAAAACATCCAATTTAAGGGGATTCGTAGAACTAACTTTTCATAAAATTTTGATAGTCGATGCGATGCGATGTTTATCATTTGGGATATTATTTGATAATACGTCGGAATTTCATAAATAACTCTTTAGTCAAAAGTTCCGGAGACCATGAAAAGGTTTAATGGCTTGCGTGGTTTTGTAGAATCATTTCGAGAAGAAACGATTCTTTCCTGCTTTTGCGAGAACAATACACTAATTGGTCATATGTCGCATTCTGTTTCTTTATATCAATGCACGCATTGCACTGAGTATTTAACGAGAGGCATCTTCCGTGCATCGCCATTCAACAAGCATCAAACACGCGTCTAACAGATGCCAACAGTTGCAGCGATCAAAATGAAACATCAAAAACGTGAACAAAGCTAGCTTGCACTCTTCTCTTGTTTCTCCTGCTTTGCCATGGCTCGGATGGTTGTATTAATTGCAATGCCAGATGTACTTGAAGTGAAATATTCGCTAGCGTTCACAGCTCGAGGGGAAACATAAAACACAAAACGAGCAGAATATAAGCGACCTTTGTTGTTTCGAGCACAGAGAGATTCTGAGAATTTTCCTCAGAGGAGATACCATACTTATACGCTAGCGACATCTTACTTGCTATGCAAGTTTCTTACCCTTTGTTGTTTCTATTCTAGCGGCTGTATAAGTTGCCCGTTATTGACAGCTCTGTTCGGGAAAGCACACAAATGGACAGAACAAATGTATGGGGAAATGGGAATGCTTCCAATTTTCATAAATTTGAACCATATACAGACTATGGGATTGTAATGTATACCATATAAAACAAATCTTAGAAAAATGCCGATTCGATTGGCATGCAAATCGTTAAAATCCGTTCGCAGTAAAACTAGTTATTAACATTAACTTTATTCCATGTAAACGTGACCTATTTTCTGATTTGGCACCCTTAATGTAAGACGTAGTCCTACGTCAAAAACAACCCTACCCCGCCATGAGAGGGGGAGGAATGCCGAATCATCATAGAAACATTTATTGTCCTCTAAAACCTCCATATGCCAAATTAGGTTGGATTTGCATGATTAGTTCTCGAGTTGCTTGAGTAGTTATCTAGTTATGCAGAAATTTGTGTTTCTTTTGTATGCCAGACCAATCTCCCTATGAGCGGAAACATGAAACATGATGGAACACTTTTAACAATTTTCTTTCCACGCGAATGGTCAGCTTAGATCTTTCTTCTTTGTTCCATTTTTTAGAGGCATTGAACTTGGGAATTCAAGTTATCAAAGTTGCGCCTTTTGTCAATGTTTTGTATTCTTTTTATGAAGGACTACGTCTTTGATTTCTATAAACCGGGTTACTTAACGAAATAGTTGACATGGTATGAGATATGTAACGAAAATTAAGAAGGTTTCTAACGCATTTGTTTTATAATATACCGTTAGACGGGAAATTTAACCAGACTTGTTTTGACCAATTATTTTTGACGTAGAATTACGTCTTTCAGGGAGGGTGCCAAATCAGTAAACAGATCACGTTTTAATGAAATAAAGTTAGCATTAATAACTATTTTCACAGTGAACGAATTCTGATGATTTGCTACCCATTGAATCGGAAATTCTTCAAGATTTGATATGCTATACATTACAATTCTCTAATCCCTAAACGGTTTAAATCAATTGAAACTGGAAGCATTCCCATTTTCCCGTATATCTGTTCAGCCGATTTGTTTGCTTATCTTCCCGTACCATCAAAACCGAGCAACTAATACATGTTTGTGCCCGTTCTCAGATTATTTGGTATAAATAAGCCATCCGTGTTTTGAAACCACACCACTTCCCGTTTGGTGATCATCGGAGCAACATCGTTGCCGGCAAGCGTCGTGCGGGAATGGATTATCTTTCTTAAGACAGGTGAAGGAGGATTGTGGACTGTACTCTCCCCACAAAGGCCCTTCTCAGAATTAGAAACGAATGAACTGAAGAAGTTTAAAACCAAACATGGAATGGAATGGAATGAGCCCACAGTTGCGGGCGAGCTAACAAGCACAGCATAACCAGCGGACATCATTCATGCCTAATGTTAATTTCACACATATATACGCACAGTTCAATACAAAAATGGAAGATATTGCGAAACAGTAGATGAATTTCGTTCACATTCACTACATTCCCTCGAAGAAGAGGAAGCCCTCTGTATCAAAGTATGCTACGACAAATGAGGTGTCAGCAACACACGGAAAATTTCGTACCAGTGCGGATAAGGAAGAGCATCCAGCATGTTGGATTATTGACACACTCTGTATTTATTTAGATACAACGTATCCTCATGTGCTTCCGTGGTCGAGTGGTTAGCGTCCCACATTATCATGCCAGGGGTTCGGGTTCGATTCCCGTTCTGGCCGGGGGATTTTTCATCAAAGAAATTTCATCCGGTTCCGGCACTGTGGTCACGCGTATTCTAGAACTTGCCATTCCAGAATACATTCAAGGCGTTTAATCCGGCATAGAAATCTCAACTAAGTACTACTAATAAAAATGACGCAAGTAATACCTACGTCGAGAAGGCCCAAAGTTCCACTGGGAACGTTAGTGCCATCCAAGAAGAAGTATTCTTCATGGAAGTATGAAAAATAATGTTTGTATATCTAATATGTAGATTTACTGTTTACAGTAGCTATATACATACTGCTGAAGTAGTAAAAATAACTGAATAGCTAAAACGTTATTCTAAAAATTTCGATGAATTCTGAAATAATATCCGAAGTGATAACCAAGCTGATTGAATAATATAATTTCGTAGTTCTACGTCGAAAATGCGGTCGTGTCCTAGATACAACCCCTTACATTTTTTCCATCTTTGGTACGTATCTCATCGCACTACATAGATACTTTGTCCAAAGCGCTTAATCGTGTTAACCAATAAGGACCCAGAAATTGTTTCGGAAGAAGTTAAATGCGGTTTCACAGAAATCACTTTCTCGGTTTTACGATTGTTTAATATTAGTAAAGCATTACAATTCAAGAATTCCAACAGCTAGACTAGCTATTGGAACTACAGTAGTCGCTAACGTGGTGTTCTTAAAGAAGCTGCTAAGCTGCTCTTTAACTGGACGCGCGTTAACTTGAACATTGAAGATCCCCTCAGTTTTTTTTTAGTTTGACATGTCAGCCCAGTTTGCAAAATGAATTCGATAACTGGGCTGGCCTTCCTACCCAGTTAGCAATCGAGTATTGTAATAAGAATATTTTCCCTAGCGTGTGCAGAGATGCCGACCAATTTTTTAAAAAGCTGGGAAAATTCAAAAAAAAAACTAGAAAAAGCTGAAAGAATCGATTTTTTGTTTTCCCAATCTTGTTCATATTAGCAATAAAACATTGCAGTGACAGTGTCCGTGTCCTGTTTGAGATCATACATTGTGAGATAATACTTTTGTTTTATATTTTGTATCATTTTATATAATTCTGACTAGAATAGTCTATATATAGATATTATGCATGTCTGCATAATATGTTATATCGAATAATCTTCGAAAGCTAGAATTGTTCACATAGTTTTTGTTCCTGTTCTACTTCTTAGTTTCGTATTGTTCAAATTGTATTCTGAAAATAATCGTTCAACGGTTGCTGAGGAATGCGGCAAAATCAGGAGTGTTGTAATAATTTGGGAAAGCCAATTTTATGTCATAGGGGAAGACGGGGTAAGACCGCCCCCCTAAGAAAACCAATTTTCAGTTAAACGTCCTTCAGGATTTCCCCTATTTGTTGTGCTACATATCATTGAGTATATAATAATCTACTACTAAAAACTGTGTAACTGTTGATTGTATAACTTTTTCGGCGTTTTTCATGAATTTTTGAAATGATAAAAAAAACACTTCTTATTTTGCAGGCGGAATAAGAAGGGCCACCCGCGCGGTAGACTGAACGATACTATTTCCAAACAGTTTAGTCTAGTAAAAAAACAGGAACAGTGTTGTCTAAGGTACTAAATATTTAAGGTTGTTCATAAACTACACACAAACTTCCGAAAAGGCTATCTATATTCCATGTGCAGAGTTTACAAAAAAATCGTGAAAAATTTACCAAATTATCGGACGATTATCTACGTGGGTCTAAAATCTCTCAAAATCTGTTCACGTGAAGTCTTAATGACCCCGAAGTAGGTATTTCTGGTTCTGATTCCATATGTTGATATCACAACGTGTGGGGCTTTTACCCCGTCGAAAAAGGTCCGTTTTCCCCCCAGAGCACCTTTTCAATTATTTTGCACTTTACACACATTTTATATTATATTTTACATACAACAAAAAACAATCTACTGAAGGACTGGGATACTGGCATCTAACGGAATATACAGTTTTTGCTGGAGAAATCCTAATTTCGGTTACCTTGAAAATTAGATTGCTTGCAACCCCAATAGACGAAAACTTTGTTTTGTTTACAATTTTGATATTTCGTGCGTGTTGCAAGGTGTTTCGTAATGACAAAAATATGCTATTAATGCTTCTTCCGTAGCATATTTGCCAAGATACTGAGGATTTCTTATAAAACTAGAAGTGGTCCGTCTTACCCCGCCGGACGATCTTATCCCGTCTTCCCCTACCACAAAAAAGGTCCTGGCGTTTGTTTACAGTAAAGTCAGTGAAATTCAGGTCTAAGATCTCTCTAAAATCATTATCGATATCTCGTCATGTTGATGATCAAAGTATCATTGAAATTTTATACGTTTTAGACCTTGATTGCAGTATGCAATGTAAAACCTTATCAAATTGGTGTTGAAACGGCGCTGTGTGAAATTTTACATACTGACAAATGTGCATTGATAAACATTTCAATAGCAGCACCTACATGAACATTATCCAAACAGACATAATTTTCCTGAACGGTACATTCATGTTGATAGAATAGAGACAAATTAGTGAGAAAACACCATACCGTACTTCTGTGTGCTTATAGCAGATAGATAGATATAGATAGAGAAACAAGAAAAACGTCATAAAGGTCTTCGATGTGAATAAGGAGGAGTAGTATTCTTACTATCGGAAGAAAATAATATAATCTTAAGGAGGAAAAATTTGAAAATTAGGAAAAAATATAAAAGAGGGATAAAACTGTAAAAATAAATAAAGCTGAAGATTTTTCGCCTTAGACTATTTTGCTTGCGTACTTAAAAAAAACTGGCAGTATTCAGGAAAAACTGGAAGGTTGGCAACTATCGGCGTGTGCAACGTTTTGATGGGACGAAACCACCCTTAGGGCATTCATATACTAATACACAGCATTTGACAGCGTCAAACATGTTCGGGTTGCAAATGCAATTTGCGGCCACTGTCAATCTGTCAATCTGATGTAAATCAAGGCGCTTAACATACTGCCAGGTAGGTCAAAATTTAGGAAACGAAATTAATAATACATTTTCAGGATGAAATTAACACACTTCTAAAATAGAAAATAATGATTGAAAAATGATTTTGCTCTATCGAATATGTATTCTATGTAATAGAGGAATACGTTTTATGAAATAACATTAAATTTCAATTATTTTCTTAATTGGCGCACCTTGTTCTATAGATCTGCCTTGAGCTCACCGAGTAGTTTGATAGGTTTGGCAATGACAGCTAAATTTGCAGCACATTTTGACTCGCGGATCATATCCTCTTAGCCGGGGCGTGGACGAAACTCTTCGGCTTTAATCGGTCTAGCAACCTATTAACACTTTAACGACCGCTCACGAGTTTTCTCGTGTTTCGCGTTTCGTCTGTTACGGATGGATCACGAAATAATGCATGTTTTCTACACTTGATGGTTAAATGGTTATTGGTCTGCCAAGAATCTAACAAGGCCTACCGATGGCTCGTCTTCATCTCATCCACACCGAAGGAAACGATCTCATTCGTGGAATCCTAACAAATGAAGCGTACATGTATGCCTCAAAACGTGCGGTCCTTAATGTGTCAAATAGAAACTATTAGGGATTTCTTCTACACATGAGGCACATGCCGAGTAAGAAATGGTTTATTAATAGAGTCCAGCAAAATGTGGTTGATAACATGAATTATGGAAAGTTATTTATTCCAATGCAAAGTCGCAAGTAAGCGTCACAGCAGCAACACAACATATATAAAACGTAAACTGAATACATTTTATCGCAGTCTTTCCACTCAATTACACAAGTTTGGCTGCTCCCATCATTCTCGTTCAGAACACATCGAAACCCGCCCCAAGAAACGTGGATTCGTCATGATCATGAAATCAGCGTCATGCCAAGCATAATAATACAGTAAAAATAACGAAAACACCAACCGTTTTGCCGGCGAATTGTGCATGATGAACTCGATGTCGTTCCGCGGCTCCGTAAACACTATTAATACAAGAATTTGACATTTCCAGATTTGATTCGGCTCATGCGCATGAATTAGATTCTCTTTTCTCTCTGTCTTTTCCTCTCTCTGTTTCGTATTCTGTCGGATCCCTTTCAAATGGGTGTTTTATTCCTTCCTCAAATGTTAATATCCACCATCACCAGCTCTTTTCCTCTCTCTTTTCTGGCACTTCACGATTTTTCATCTTCTTGCATTGATAATAGCCTATTTTGCTACATTGATGCACTGCACATAAAATTAAACCATCGATGGCACTTGCGACAAATTATCTCCGCGAAGTAATAGCAACATCAGGTAACTGATGTTGTTTATGGCCAAAATAACTGAATTTCATAGTCAGAAGTCCCCCGAACCGACGCAGAGATTTCCCCACCGAACGAATCGCTTCCAGAACCGGTACCAGACTGAATCATCATCTTCGCCCAGCCGGCAGTCTTTTTTTTCGGGACAGAACATTGAACGAAGGGTCCACAGGCAGAACACGGGGCGCACGGGGGGAAAAAGAAAATAAGCTCACGCCCCAGCATTTATTTCACGACCACAGAACTGTGCGCTGTGTTATAACACATATCGAGGGCTGCTGCTGCTGCAGCTTCATCGATGCATCGATGCTAGTGGTGATTGTGTCCACCAAGTGCCGCAGCAAGTAAACAACGAGAGCCCCAGACTCGAAGACCTTCCCGCGATACGGTTCACTGGAGAGTCGTTATGTGAGACGCCGCCGTCGCCATCGTCGCCATCGGAATGACTGCCCCAAGAGGAACGGAAAAACGATAAAACAAAACATTGATACTCTCTTCCGACGGCGGTTGTCGTTTGTCTCCTGGTTGGACCTACGCGGAAAGGCTGAAGTCTTCCGACAGAACCGGACCAGAGGAGAAGGAGCATATATTTTAATTTTTCGAATGTTTGTTCTGGGCCTACACATAACCCGAGTTAGATGAATGGTCAGTGTGGCATGGGACTGTTGCCACATTCGGACAAAAAGATATTCTGCAGCCGTTGTAAAATGATCGAATTATGATTATCTCATACAGTAACAAAACTCCAACTAATTACACCATTGCTATACAAATAACAAACGCTATTTAAATGTGAAAACCCGGACACGTGATGGGATTCTAAAATGGATGTGATTTTGCCTAGTCATCAAACGATATGGTATTTCAATTCCGTCTTGAATAACCGAGTCAAAGCGTTTTGTTCATACTCGCTTTTGTTTTCTGTGTAAGAAAAATACATTCCGGAGTGCAAAAATTGGATGGGTTATATCTATGATATAGCCACAAGGTTGATGTGGGACTACCGTTGGCTTAGTAATCATTTGTTGTTTTTTTTGACGTAGGACTACGTCTTTCATTTCTATACCGGGGTGTAAAATCAAAGTTTCGAAAACGAAAGCGTTACGCCGAAGACCGAGATTTTGAGCGTTAATAGCTCCTAAACAACTGAACGAAATGGTATGATAAACACTTCATTCGAAAGATAAAATGTCTACGCGTTCTATACTTGTTACTTTCTGATCCAAAAACTTGTTTCAATAGCCTTAAAATTGCTTTCAAAACAGGCTATTGAAATCACCAATCGGTATATAAGCGAGCGCCACTCAAAAATTCACTCAGTTCTAATTGAACAGCGATTGGAGCATGTTGTCGCTGTTGTGGTGAAGCTCTTCGTATCATGAAAGCGCGGATGAACGGTGTCACCAAGAGCCTGTTTGTGCCAGAAGGGAATCCATCAGGAAGAGAGTGATGCCACAAACGGTTCTCCGGGAAGATCTCGAAGCAGCCGCTACACACACATATACACGCGTGGAATTCTTTCTGTTTGGATGCCATTCAGCATCGAGAAAGATCCGGAAAATAATCTGCCAGTTCCTCTGAGAATTTAAAAATACATTCATGTGAAAGAGCTTATTTTAATGTTTTCTATCCATGTAACACTGTGACCAAATATGTTTCAATCAAGTGCTATTAACAGGTGGTTATCGAGTTAGCATTAACCACTGGTGGGCTTCCAGTATCGAGGGAAATGTGGAAATATCTAATCGTTACTGAAAATAATCTGCCAGTTCCTCTTGGAATTTAAAAATACATTCATGTGAAAGAGTTTACTTTAATGTTTTCTATCCATGTAACACTGTGACCAAATACATTTGGTTTTGTGATTTTTTAATCAATCGCAATTAACAGGATAGCTTCTGAAGATTATTCTTCCACATCAGTAGGATATTTCCGTATCCAATATTGTATGCGCACGTAATCGATTATTGCTCAGTCGCCGAAAGTTCCGAGCTCAGAGAGTTCATTCCCCTCTAGTTTTCCTTCCAAATTGCCATAGTAAACCACGCCTTCTCTCGATTCAATCACGCACAAAAAGCATACTTAAGCGATATTCTGGTGGTGAGACGCATTCATTTTTCGTGAGGACATCGACAAGACAACATCGATGCTGAGGGTGCTGGACGGCGAAGGATCGAGATCTGCCCGCAAACAAACGCAAGCAGTTTGTTTGAAACTGTGAGGGAGCACAAAGAATCCGATCCTTCAGGAGAAGAGAAGATGACCATCGAAGCAACCGCTACACACACACACATACACGCACGGAATTCTTTCCTGCCAACCTGCCAGTTCCTCTGGGAATTTAAAAATACATTCATGTGAAAGAGTTTATTTTAATGTTTTCTATCCATAAAATATCCATGTAATACATTTGGTTTTGTGATTTGTCAATCAAGTGCAGTTAGCAGGAAAGCTTCTGAAGATTATTCTTCAGAACAAGGTTTTTCGTATCCTATATTGGATGCATAAAACCTTGTGCCTCCAACGTGTAACGCTCTCGTTTTCGAAGTCTCCCAAATATTCATTTATTTATTCATTCAGAATGGATTTAGATTCAACTTCAAACAAATGATCTCTAAATCAACGATAGTCCTACGTCACACTTGCGGTTATACCATAGATATAACCCACTTCCTGTTTTTTATCCCATTTATTTATTTAAGGCTTATTAGCATTTTAGCTGTAACAGAGCCGAATTTGAATCGTGTACATGTCACGTGGTTATCATATCTATAATTAGAACATTACACAGTTGCCATTCGCCAGTATTCTTTCTATACCATTACATATGGTACATTCACACAGTAGCCATTTAGGCGTAAGAGTTATTCTTTCTGTTCTTCCATTATCCAGTTGGACCACCGGACAGCGGAGACAGTTGTTTGATCATTGTTGAGTTATTTATAGAACAGTAGCCCGATATGTCTGGCAGAGCAGAGCATGCCAGAATCGATCTTATTTCGACCGTGGATCGATCTCCATCGCTGATGATTGTTGCGGGACGTAGCTATTCTGTAACAACACAAAGATGGTCAATGAGGGCCCTGAGTTTTGAACTCACGATCGATCGCTTACTAAGCGAACGCGCAACCAATGTGGCTACGGAGACCCCCAATCATTTGTTTGTAATGATTAAATTATTGATTGAATGAAACAATTTTCGAATTCAATTGAATTCAACATATTTGCTCTGTAAAGAAAGATTTTTAACAAACACCATGTAATATAATACACCTCGGTTTAGATGGCTGTGTTATGGAACACATTTCCATGGGAACAAAAGTTCCCCCAACATGCATGTATTTGCAATGCCAATTTCCCCAGTCACCTTGGTTTCGATGGCTGTTTTGGAGAACATGCTCGGATTGGAACAAAAATTCTCACAAATTTCATGTATTTGCAGAGCGGATTCCTCCCGGCACATTTATTTTGAAGTCCGTGTTCGGGAAACAAATTTTGATGTGAACAAAAATACCCTCTACTTGCATGTATTTGCAAAGCGGATTCGTCCAGAAACATTGGTTTCGAAGTCCGTGTAAGGGAAACACAGCTCAGCTTCTGCAAAGCGGATTCCCACAGGTACATTGATTTTGAAGTCTGTGTTGGGGAAACCGTAAATCGGACCAATCGAAACTTATCAGTTAGGGCGTTTTGATAACGCCTGACATTTTACAGTTATTCAATTGATTATCTCATGAAAAAAACATTTTATCAATTGTGATAGACGCGTAAAAATATTTACTATCAATTGCTGCAAACATCTTTCCGATCTATTAAGAAATGTTCGAGTTATAAGCATCCAAAATCTTTCATTTTTTTCTACATGTTCTGCGTTTAGGTTTTCATTTCACCCCCATATACTCCGGTTAGACGTAGTCCCACGTTAAAATGCATTGTGGTACAGAAGCTTCCATGAATCAATAACTTGAACTTTTTATACTATATAGGCTTTAAACTTGAAAGTTTATTCGCTTGCATGTATTTGAAATGCCGATTTCCTCAGGCTACTCGGTTTTGAAGTCCATCTTAGGGAAACACATACTGGTTTTCAAACATGCAAGTGAGTATAAAAAGTAGACGCGGCTTGCATAAATTTTCAATGTTGATTTCCCGATACTCTTTGGTTTAGAAGTCCGTACTAGGGAAACACATTTCGGTCTGTATATCGTCCCCTTAATGCTACAACTTGATGCCTCGAAATTTATCGGGTTTGTGTTACGTATACCAAAATATTCATCTCGTTAAGCTGTATAACATAACAAACGATTGTCAAAGGGCCTGGCCGGGTAAGGGAGTAAAAAGTGCCCCCAAACCAAATCACTAGCTGTATGGCAAATATTGTAAAGGATATTAAATAAGAAATTTTGCTGGTTTATTTGAACCCCTATGTGGTTTGACGTAGGATCTATAGTGAAAAACGTACTTTTTCGTTTATTTCACACCATCCTCAATAGACCCGAGATAAAAATTTGAAAAAAATACTGAATGTGCATCTTACCACGGTGTATCAAGAAAAATAATCAAAAAAATATTTCATCAAAAATTTTAGTACTAAAAAAATAATTAAAATTTCGGTATTTTTTTCAAATTTTTATCTCGGATCTATTGAGGATGGTGTGAAATAAACGAAAAAGTACGTTTTTCACTGTAGATCCTACGTCAAACCACATAGGGGTTGAAATAAACATACAGCTAATGATTTGGTTTGGGGGCACTTTTTACTCCCTTACCCGGCCAGGCCCTTTGGACAACAAATCAAATAGATATTTATAATTATCAAAACTAGCTATCTCAGTTGAGAATAACAATGTTGTGTGCTAAAACTAGGTATCATAATAACCACAACATCAAGCGGTAAGCTTGTCTGTGCTTCGTTCGATCTACAGCAAGTTTTGCTTTTTACCTTATGACAAAAGAATAATTTTCTTTTTTAACAAGCGTAAGCTTGCGACGTAAGACTTAACGATTGACAATATTTACTTGGTAAACGAGTTCCAGACAGTTGTGGAATCGCCAGCAGCATTCATGTCTCCTTGAAGTCGATTCCTGGAAGTTTCGTTCACCAGTGATCGATGTGGTGGCCAGAATTTGAACAAGTTCGTTGCTGCTATGTTCATGTTTGCCGTACAGGAGATAGACCACATTGAGAAAATTAGCATAAATTCCTCGTGTCTGGTGACAGTGAAATGGAATGTAATTCTATCAAGGGATTGCTAAGATGACCGCCTTTTAGTAGCCAGCATAGAAAATCCTGAGCATAGAAATCAAAACCTAAAATTAAATATGAAGGGCTCCGCGCGATTCTTCAGCTGTGATTTTAATTGCAAATCGTCAAGAAAGTTTCCGGATGGGTATCCAAACATCGCTTGCCAAAGGAAACTATACAACGTGATCAAATATTATCATATATGACTCCAAACATTAAATAATACGTGAGTCCCCTGAGCGTGAGCCCTGTTTTATGCTGCCTACGCTCAATTTGCATTGGATGGGATAGGGTTGCCAGAGCCCCGAATTCAATGCATTCGGCTATCAGTACCGAACTGAGGCCCGTTAGTCAAGCTTCGTGACCTGAGCACTTGAAGCAAATAGCTCGTTGCACAAGGAGGGAGAACGATGAACCTTGTTTGGTTCTTGATTTCAACCAGGAGCGGATACAAGAATTCAGAACCTTCTTTAAACTACACATGACTACACGCAAAAAAGACACCAGTGGAGATATCGTTTCGTGGCATAAGATGGTATGGATGCGTTTCTTGAAATTTGAGCATTATGAAATGGCATTCAAAACATCGTATGAAAAAGATTTTCGTTACATTTATTTTAACAAGCGGAACAAAAGAGAGTTGCGGAAGCCATTACAGAAGCTTTACCGCTCACTAATGCCTATCTCGATTGCGAAATACAACTACCTCAAGTCTCTCTTCACCATGAAACCATGAGCTTGCTATAACCCTTTTAATGTATAAATAAAGTCAATGACGAAGACGATATTAATGGAAATGATGAAAACTTTTAATATGTGATTCAACTTTTGTACATGTCAATAAATCTACAGAACTGCCAAGTTAATAAATACATTAATTTTTAACTCAAGAACTTTCATTGAACTATTCCTAGAAGTGCTATCTCAAAACAACCGCTCCAAAAAATCAGGCTTGTTTTGCATGCTACAACTAGGTAACTATGGGTCATTCGAAAGCCTTCCACCCCCCAAAAACGTCACTGATATGAATATTTACCCCTGGCCAGAAATAAACATAGTTTCAGTGACCGGTACTGTGAAAAAAATACCGAAGCCTTCGTGAATGCCAGTCCACGTTTTTGAAACAAGGTCAAATCGAATCGAGTTACCTAAATGTAGCATTAAGGGGAAGATATGCATGTGGGAGCAAAAGTACCCCGACTCGCATGTATTTGTAATGTTAATTTCCCCAGGCACATTGGTTTTGAGGTCTGTATTGGGTAAACCGCATTCTGCTGGTACTCTGGTTGCTCCTTTTTTCCTTTATTGACGTAGGACTACGTCTTTCATTTCTATACCGGGGTGTAAAACCAATGTTTCGAGAACGAAAGCGTTACGCTGGAGACCGAGATTTTGAGCGTTAATAGCTCTTAAACAACTGAACGAAATGGTATGATAAACACTTCATTTGAAAGATAAAATGTCTACGCGTCATATACTTGTTACTTTTTCATCCAAAAACTTGTTTCAATAGTCTTAAAATTGCTTTCAAAACAGGCTATTGAAATCACCAATCGGTATATAAGCGAGCGCCGCTCGTAAATCCACTCAGTTATGATTGAACAGCGATTGGAGCATGTTGTCGCTGTTGTGGTGAAGCTAATTTCGTTCCGCTTGAAACATCGGAGCAGCCGCCACACACACACACACACACACATACACGCGCGGAATTCTCGTTGCTATCATCGTTGCTGAAAAATAATCTGCCAGTTCCCCTGGGAATTGAAAACTACATTCATGCGAAAGAGTTTATTTTAATGTTTTCTATCCATATAACACTGCAACCAAATACATTTGGTTTTGTTATTTTTCAATCAATCGCAATTAACAGGAAAGCTTCTGAATATTTTTTTTCCCCATCAGTGGAAATTTTCGTATCCAATATTGGATGCATAACATGAAAAACGGAAAATGTTTCACATCGCGAAAATCAAGTCATTTTCGAGCGATTATTTGCTTTCTACTCATATAATGCTGCGACCAAATACATTTCGTTTTGGATTTTTTCAATCAAGTGCGATCAACGTAAGACCACGTCTTTCGGCAATTTATTAGAGGTGCAATGAATCTTTAGGAATTCCCGCTCTACGCGCACTGGCAAACAATGTTTACTCAACAATTTCTTAAACGAGAAATGGGTGTTGTGAGAAAGGATTAGCGAACGCGAAAACGACAAACGGGGGAAAGATACGTTTGGAGGTTGAAGGAAATTGGCAGAAAACTTCTTCATTCTATCATTCAAATAATGTGATTCATACCACATCGTTTTGCCAGAAAGAGATTATTAATGTTCAAAGAAGGAATCGAGTCCTCCGAGGAAATTACCCAGCGCAAATTAGAGTCGACTATCGATTGCGGCATTCGTACACAAATAATTTCATAATGCAGTTTCACCAAAGTGATTTCTTCGGATATATTCACTACATCATGTCATGTATTTCATATTCTTCATTAAGAAATCCATATCCATGGCACCTATCGGTAACGAATTATTATCGAAACCACGATTTTCGCTAAATGCTCCTTTCAGTTCGGCCTGTAAAAAACTTTTCTGTACTCCAATCCATCAAATTTGGAGCCCTGAAAAGGGCCGTTGATTATATGCTAAGCTATTATAGCACGCTCTCCTCGGATACGATGGGCCAGCTGGATGTCCTTGGGCATGATGTGACGCGTTTTGCCTGGATAGCACACAAATTGGTATCTTCGAATAAGCCTCCTGCAGCGTCATAGCCGCGGAACTTTGGAAGCGCAAGTCGGTTTTGAAGTCCTGAGCAATTCCACGATCCAAATGCTGCAAAGGTAGCTGCGGATCAGCAATTCGGTCGACTTCTGATAGCGATGAATTTCACGCAAAGTTCCCGGTCGATAGCGATGTGGCTTCTCTACCTATCCTGCTACTGGTGCGCTTATCCGAGCTGACTTCGTGTGCCTTACCACCGAATGACTAACGAGCTGTCTGCGAAAGACTAACGAGCTCGAGTCCTCACGGTGCGAGAGTAGAGTAAGAAATGAACGAAAGCAAAGGAAGCGTCATTTTATAAACCATAAAAGTATAGAATCTAAATCACACGAAAGCAGCTCGGATAAGCGCACCAGCCGCAGGATAGGTGAAGAAGCCACATCGCTATCGACCGGGAACTTTGCGTGAAATTCATCGCTATCAGAAGTCGACCGAATTGCTGATCCGCAAGCTACCTTTGCAGCTTTTGGATCGTGGAATTGCTCAGGACTTCAAAACCGACTTGCGCTTCCAAAGTTCCGCGGTTATGACGCTGCAGGAGGCTTATTCGAAGATACAAATTTGTGTGCTATCCATGCAAAACGCGTCACTTCATGCCCAAGGACATTCAGCTGGCCCGTCGAATCCAAGGAGAGGGTGCTATATTAGCTTAGCATATAATCAACGGCCCTTTTCAGGGCTCCAAATTTGATGGATTAGAGTTCAGAAAAGTTTTTAGCAGGCCAAACTGAAACGAGAATTTTCGAATTTTTTTTACAGCATCGAGAAAATTCCGGAAAGATCTAATCGTTGCTGAAAAATAATCTGCCAGTTCCCTGGGAATTGAAGAATACATCCATGCGAAAGAGTTTATTTTAATGTTTTCTAATTATATGGCGAACACAGCGACCAAATACATTTGATTTCGTAATTTTTCAATCATGTGTAATTAGCTGGAAAGCTTCTGAAGATTATTCTTTCCCATCAGTAGGATATTTTCGTATCCAATAATGGATGCATAACATGAAAAACGGAAAATGTTTCGTATCGCCAAAATTATATAATTTTCAATCGATTATTGCTCAGTCGCCGAAATTTTCATACTCAGAGAGTTCATTCTCCTCTAGTTTGCCTTCCAAATTTCCATCGTAAACCACACCTTCTCTCGATTCAATCACGCACGAAAAGCATACTGAAATGATATTCTGGTGGTGAAACCCATTCATTTTTCGTGAGGCGTCGTGCACAAATTACGTAACGCGATAAGGGGGGAGGGGTTAGATGTTGCGTTACTTTCTGTTTATTAGAGATAGGAAATTGCGTTACGAAAGGGGTGGGAGGTTCAAAATCCGGATTTTTGCGTTACGTAATTTGTGCACGACGCCTGAGGACATCGACAAGACAACATCGTTACTGAACGAGCTGAACGGCGAGGGATCGAGGTATTCATTACCTGGCTTGACCTGACCTGAAATGCAATCAGTTTGTTTTAACTGTGAGGGAGCGCAGAAAAGCCGATCGATCAGAAGGAGAAGAGAAGGTGACCAAGAGAGTATCAGCATCGAAATACGGTTCCTCGGGAAGACATAGAAGCAGCCGCCACACACACACATACACGCGCGCAACTCTTTTCGTTTGCTGGTTATCAAGAGGAAACCTGGAAAGAAATGATCGTTGCTGAAAAATAATCTGCCAGTTCCCCTTGGAATTGAAAATTACATTTAACCCTTTCACGACCACGGGGACGCCGATGTCCCAAGCAAAAATCATGAATTAATTCAATATTTACGTAACCATTGTAAATTACTTTTTTATTTTAATATTTCGGAATGTACCTTTTTATTATTTTTTACTGGCAATACATAATATCTAACACCGTTTATTGTCTATGGTCACCGGAACGTCAGAGTTCTTTTGGCGCGAATGATCAGCTGTTTGGAATAAATAATTGATATTGTAGCAGTGCTTTTCAAGTTTTTACAGTGTCAAATTATCGTTACCTGGTAAGTAAATTGTTATTCTAAATATTCAGTAGTAATGTATTTGTGTTGTATTCTGTGATAAATCGTTATAGAGATTATGGGACACGGATGTCCCTGTCGGCGTAAAGGAATACTTTTTATACGGAATTTCATAACTTTTTGGCCTGGTGATTTATACCAAAATGCTATCATTTTCTTATTCATATTGTTGCAGAATATGTTTCGTAAGGGACGTGGAGTTTTTGAGCTTCGAGAAAATGAAATTCATCAAATTTTGATGGGTGACAATAGCGATGAGGAAGATGACTTAGTGCTTGATGAAGAAGACCAAAGACTTCTAACACAGGATGATGACCAAGGGGTATTTGATGTCGAGATTGAAGGAACGACGACTCTTCAACGGCAAGAATCACCTGAACCTTCAACATCTCGACAGGAAATCGTCACTGAAGCACATTCCAACCTTCAACCGGTTTTCAATTGGAATCCGAGAACATACCACCCAAATGTTTTTCCTGACGTGGAATATGAATTCGGAAAGGTGAAAATCTGTCAAGAAGTTGAAGCCGATACATTGACTCCTTTTGACATTTTCCGTTTAGTAACTAATTTCGACATTTTAGTTGAACGTATAGTATCCGAGTCAGTACAATACGCTCACCAAAATGGACGGGAGTTCACTATCAAAATCGATGAAATGAAAGCATTTCTTGGTGTGAATCTGGTTATGGGCTATCATATCTTGCCATCATTGAGAGATTACTGGTCTACAGAACCAGACATGGCGGTACCATTCATTTCAAATGTTATGCCAAGAACGCGATTCGAAGAAATACGCAGAAATCTACATTTCTGTAACAATGACGATGTAAGAGACATAAACAGCCCTAACTATGATCGAGCATACAAAATCCGGCCAGTTATGGATCACTTGAATACTTCATTTCAAAACGCTCTCAATAACACGAAAAAACAATCCATCGACGAGCATATGATCAAATTCAAGGGTCACAACGTAATGAAGCAATACATAAAAAATAAACCAGTAAGATGGGGTTTCAAATTATGGTGCAGATGTGATGCCGAAACGGGTTACTTATTTGAATTTGATTTATATACCGGTAAACGAACTTTAGGGACTGAGTATGGATTAGGTGAATCAATAGTGCTGAAACTTACGACAAAGCTGGACGGCTTGGGATGTGAAATTTACATTGACAATTTCTTCAACTCACCTTTGTTGCAGTACAGACTGATTGACCAGAATATCAAGGCATGTGGGACTGTTCGAATTAACCGAAAACATCTTCCGAAAACTGCACCAGTGGATAAAAAAATGAAGCGTGGGGACATTTACACCACAAGTTTTCAAGGCATATCGTATGTGAAATGGATGGATAATAAAGCGGTACATTTCTTGACCAACTTTCTGTCACCTGTAGAAACTGATACCGTGAAACGGCGACAGGCTGGCTCAGCAGATAAAATTGACGTGAGATGTCCTAAAATTGTGTCACACTATAACAAAAATATGGGTGGAGTGGACCTAATGGACCAACTAAAAGTGTGCTATGAAATAGATCGGAGATCAAAAATAAAGTATTATCTTCACCTATTCTTTGATCTGTTAGATATATCGATCAATAATGCACATACCGTCTACACTAAGCTTCATGAACAAAAAAAAATTGAAGGATCTCTGTTGTCGACCTTGCAATTCAGACAAGTTGTTGCTCGGAGTTTGATAAATGGTTTTACCAACAGACAAAGAGGCCTTCCAACTGCAAGAAGTAGTGTAGTACGCAAAGCAGTGAAACGACAATTACCATCGCACCCAATGGAAAAGTCGAATGCCAGAAAGAGGTGCGTACATTGTACCAAGTACAAAAAAGAAAACCGCACAAATAATACTTGTATTTTGTGTAAAGTGCACCTTTGCTACACTAACAACAGGAATTGTTTCGCCGAGTACCACAAATAACTTGCCCTATTATATTTATATTATCTATAAATAAGTAAATAAAAGTATACTGAGTAACAAATGTACATTATTTATAACAAAACACTCTTACCAACAAGTAAACCAAAATTTAGATGTTTCAGTAGAAAGTAACCCTTAGCGACCATAGGGACATATTTGTCCCATAAATTTCCAAAAAAAATGTAAAAGTTTTTGGAATTTTTAGTATAAATTATGTTTTTAGGGTGCCTATTAATTCATTACATCTAGGTAAATTGATTTAATAATGTACCGTAACCTTATGGTCCTGAAAGGGTTAAGCGAGTTTATTTTAATGTTTTCTATCCATATAATACTGCGACCACATACATTTGGTTTTGTGATTTGTCAATCAAGTGCAGTTAACAGGAAAGCTTATGAAGATTATTCTTCAGAACAAGGTTTTTTGTATCCAATATTGGATGCATAAAACCTTGAGTCTTCAAAGTAACACTCTCGTTTTTGAAGTCACCCAAATATTTATTTATTCATTCATTCAGGATGGATTTAGATTCAACTTCAAACAAATGATCTCTAAATCAACAATAATCCTACGTCACCCTTGCGGTTATACCATAGATATAACCCACTTCCTGTTTTTATTTAATGAGGATCAAGTGGATAAAGAGCCATCATCTAGCTGTACATTTTTAAACTTAAATCTAAGTAGATTATAACTACACCCAAAATTGATTTTTAGCTCATGTTTTGTCATCCCGATTTATGACATTAAATGAGACATAACATAACAGAAAATGTCATGACTCACAAATACTGGTAAGCATTTGTATAATATACATAGTACAGCAATATAAGATTAGTACGAGCGAGCGAAACAAAACACAAATAAGTTTTCCGCATACCTTGCGGAAACTTCATTTTATAATCAGGTGCAAAATTATCACGTATTTGCTGAACAACTGCTGAAGCATCATTAGCCATGTGGATAGCGTGGTCGTGTAAAATAGCTTTGCATTCCAGCCGGCCTTGGTTCGATCCCCATTGATGTCGTATGGACTTTTTTGGCACAATCTCAAATGAAATGAGAAAAGAAAACAGAAAGAGATGTCCGTATTTGGTTTGTATGATTTCTATGAATGACTTAGCGAGCGCCTCTCCTCTTTTTATATTTGAGCGACTTGCCATAATGGGTGCTGAATGTGACTGGGCGGCTGAGTTTTTAGCCAAGACACCCATATACCAACACACCCGAAAGACTCATGCTTTCCTTTTTTGACGTGGGACCACATCTAACCGGAATATATGGGAGGTAAAATGAAAACCTAACCGATTCCAAAAGCTTATAACTCGAACATTTCTTACTGGATCGGAAAGACGTTTGCATCAATTGATAGGGAATATTTCTACGCATCCATCGCAATTAATAAAATGTTATTTTTCATTAGATAAACAATTGAATAACTGTAAAATGTTAAGCGTTATCTAAACGCCCTAACTACCTCGTTTTGATTGGCCCGATTTACGGTTTCCCCAACACAGCCATCATAACCAAGCAGCCTTGTGGAAATCGGCAATGCAAACACATGAAAGTATAGGGATTTTTGTTCTCACCGCAATGTGTTCCCTAACACAGACTTCAAAACCAAGCAGTGTTGGAGAAATCGACATAGCAAATACATAAAAGTCGGGGTATTTTTTGTTCCGACTGAAATGTGTTTCCCTAACACAGACTTCTAAACCAAGGTGTCTGGGGAAATCGGCATTGCGAATAAATTCAAACTGCGAGGTACTTTCGAGCTCGCTTGCCTTTGTGCAGACTAGAATATGTTTCCTTAACATGATCTTCTAAAGTTAGGAACCTGGGAAAATCTTGCAGAGATTAGAGGCAAATGAACTTTCAAGTTTAAAGGCTCTATAATATAAAAAGTATAAGTTGAAGTTGTTGCTTCAGGCAAGCCGGGGGTACTTTTGGACTGAGCGCCTGAAGTTCATCAAATCAAGCAAATTCGCGGCTCGAGAAGTACGTACACTTGAGAGATGCAAACTTGAGATGGAAATGTAAAGTGAAATAATCGTTTGATAATTCTTCCGTTCACATATTTCGTCCTAGGCATTGTGAGTGAGCTCAATATACCCCTCAATAAGAGTAGCTCATTTAGGAAGTCATGGTGTGCATTTATTATTGATACTGGTAACACGTCAACGTGGCGAGAAGCTATGAAACATCGTTGCATAGTTCTCTTTCGATTACGGACCGACCTCGAGGTAAGACGTGTGGACTTGCGAAATGAATAAGTGCTCTGATGCGCCGGGTGATTCCTGTCTGGATTTCCGTACGTAAACGTTAAAGAACTGTCATTAAATTTTATTTTTAACGGAGAACATAATCTATCACAATGCATGAATTGACCTTACATGGCATTTATTCAATCTCTTTACTCACAAAGCAAATATATTGAATTCGATTGAAACCGAAAATTGTTTCATTCAATCAAAATTTAATCAATACAAACAAATGATTGCTAAGCTATGCTAGTCCCACGTCAATTTTGCGGTTATATCATAGATATAACCCACCCATTTTTTTTTGCTATTTTTTCTATTTAGATATTTTTCCCAAATAGCAGAGTCTTTCGGTGGGGTTTTCTTGTTCTTCAAATTTCAAAACCAGGCGAGCGCTTCGACTTGAACTCTGCTCGGGAGGTTAGAGGGTATCGCCCGCGAATGCTTGAATGCGCAACCAATGAAAGCGCAGGGGAATTTCGGTGTGAATACGGAACAGTTTAGATCGTCAGTCGAATCAAGGGAAGGCGCAGCACGGCAACACTACACGTCGGATGCGCACTCAACGTCGACGTCCCACGATCTACGACTACGGACTCATCATTCATCGCCTACCGTGGAACGACGGTAAAGAAGATGTACGTAAAGCCTAGGAAGTGTGAGTACAAAACTTGTTTCACCCTAAAAAAATTGTAAGGTGAAAAAAAATAAAAAAAAAAGACGGGTGGGTAATGTCGGGGACATAACTGGAGTGACGTAGGACTATACAAAGGGGACAGCTCTTGTTAAATATATATTTTAAATATATTGTTTTATTTTCTTCTCCTACGTCAATACCTACCTATCTACCTGAAAAATGGATTAGTGTACTGTTTACTCTTTATGAACATGTTGGTGGTTCTGAAAAGAACCTTTGGTGTTGTGTTTTTGCGTTTTTGGTTTCCCTTTCGACAGTCCCCTCTGGGCTGGTTTTATTGTGGCTCTCCACTGGGCTAGAGGCGAATGAACTTCAAAGTTTAAAGCCTCTTAAAAACAAAGAAAGAAAGAAAGAAAAATACATTCATTACGATTTGTTCGCTCGTTGGATTCACATGCACTCACTCATTTATCACTCGATATCCCCATCTTGTTCGGCTAAACCTTTCTGTTTAGCGATTTGTTGCCACTCGCTACAGCTTCCACAGTGGAAAATTTCTTCCCATCCAGCTTTGTGACATGTTGTACAGTAAATTACATTCAATGCGACGTGTCGAAGCACCACTCAGTGTCGCATTGGAGGCGATTTTAACCTGTTATTGAACATTTGCGATGACAGTGTTACAGTGTCGACTTTCAATGTGGGGTCATAATTTGGATCTCTATGTTTACAAAAATCTCCAACTAAATATGTCGCATTACATGTCCGTCCTATTAATTCAATGTCGAACTAATTGTAAATTACTGTACTTTCAATCTGGAAACAATTTAAGAATTGGTGAAAATTTAATTTTCAGGAAAGTCCCCAACTATTAATAAGCTCAGAACAACTGCCAAATTCACATACTCATCAGATCCTGGCAAACAAATTATGAAAAAATCAATTTGTGTTTTATTATTATTTTGGATATTATTTTAGAAGCATTGAACTGTATTTCATAAACTCTTTTTTGAATGGTTTTATGGCCCTGATAAGCGCCGTGTTTTATGGAATGGTTCCAATTCAGAAAACTTAGTACTCGTGGTTTTGAAAAAAACCGTTTCGAACGCCCTCGATGCCGCCTTGTTCTGGATTTGCCACCAAAGCAGTTTGTATAAAGAACAAACTTTTTTCTTCTGCTACCTGCTGCCGTTTTGCAACTGCCTGTTGTCTTGATGTCCACCGAACCGAATGTGTTCTGTTCCGAATGCGGGTTTTCTTATCGTCGCGAGCAGCTTTGACAGCTAACTCGATCACTTCGGCGGCCGAAACTATATAACGCCGGCTAGGTGGACTGGTGCACTGGTACTAACGCGCTCGGCCTAGCTACCCTTGCGGGGAACTTCAGATCAACACGGTTCGAGTGGGATTTTGCCTTTCCCTTCACTTTTCCTCCTTTACCATATCCAGACATGGCTGCTTGGGTTGGTTTGTTGATGTGTTGTGATGCGAACCGATGTGGTGTACGGTTTGGATGAGAATGATCGTTACGGAAGGAAGGAAGGTCTTGTATTATAGAGACTTTAAACTTTTGCAGTTCATTCGTCTCTAGCCTTGAGAAAGGCCCTTTGAAAACACTACTCTACTCTACTCCAGCGCTACCACCTCCGCCCTCTTGCCTTGAGAAAGGCACTCGATCCCTCGCCGTCCAGCTCGCCCAACAACGATGTTGTCCAGTCGGTGTCCACACAAAGAATGGCTGAAAAAGAGGGCTGAAAGATCGTTACGGCAGCGGAGCGGGGATTTTTAAGCTGATTGGCTGGCTCGAGAATTACGCATGTGTGAGACTGCGACCAATGTTTCGTTCCTTTTTTTTCTTTTTCCTTTCCAATCGTGCTTCATTCTATTTCGCTGCTGCTCTGGTTGCCCGTTTTGGTCGGTACGATTTGAGGAGCACAAAATGGACCAATCATAAATGGGCACATAGTGCATTTGGACAATGCTTGATATTTCACAATTATTCAATTATTTATCTCAAGAAAAATGAAATGTTATTCGTTATGATAGATGCGTGGATATATTTCCTATCAATTGATGAAAAAACCTTTGCGATCTATTGAGAAATGCTCGAGTTATAAGCGTTCCAAATCTTGCATTTTTTCCTACTTGTTCAGTGCCTAGATTTCCATTTCACCCCCCTATATCTTCCGGTTAGACGTAGTCCTACGTCAAAAATATAAAATTGAATATTTTTTTAGAGTGCATCGAAATTGTTCTAATAGATTATGTTCTTTGTTACAAACAAATTTGATGAACGTCCTTTTACTTTTGATATGATGCCTAGGACTATAAAAATATGTGACCGAAAGAATTGTCAAACGATCATTGTATTTTACTTTTCCCTCTGAAAATATTGCACATCTCATGTTCACTTAGTTCTCAAACCACGAAAGTTCATTCACCTCTAGTATCTGAAAGGACAATTTTCCCAGGCTTTCCAGTTTAAAAGTACGTTTTACAGAAACATATTCCGGTCTGCACAACGACAAGCGAGTACAAAAGTACTCAACAACAAAAAAAAATTGACAAAGTGGATTCCCCCAGGCACATTGATTTTGAAGTCCGTGTTAGGGAAACACAGCTCAGTGGGAACAAAAATACCTACGACTTGCATGTATATTTTCAAAGCGGATTTCCACAGGTACGTCGATTTTGAAGACTGTGTTGGGGACCGTAAATCGGGCCAATCAAAACTTGGCAAGTAGGGCATTTAGATAACGCTTGACATTTTACAGTTAGAAGTTCTTCCAGTTTTAATGAATTTAAACCGTTTAAAGATTTGAGAATTGTACTGTATAGCATATCAAACAAATCTTAGCGAATTTCCGATTCGATTGATACGCAAATCATGAGAATTCGTTCACAGTGAAAATGGTTATTAACGTTAACTTTATTTCATAAAAACGTGACCTGTTTTCTGAATTGACACCCTTCCTGAAAGACGTAGTTCTACGTCAATAACATGCGCATGTAGGGTTAAAAGCGAAGATGAAAACCACACCACTAACAATGCCATACAAAATGCGACATAATAGCGAAGCGTAGAACCACACCGTCAGTGCACTCATGCTGATCGGTAGAAGTAAAGGTACACACAAGATGGATAATTAGACTCGATAGTAAGATCGCTGGGCTTGAATCCAAGGGTCCGATGTTCGAAACCCGTGATGACTGAAAAAAAAGGATATTTGTAGTAAATATTTTTTCGTAAAATGTACATTAGTTGTAAATGCTGTAAATATGAATAAGATAAATTTGTGGGTAAAGTTGAGGTTTGTTCAGTGAATAATATTGTTGATTAATGGAATAAATGTTACGGTATAAGTTAGGATTGGGTTATCTTTATAAAAAGATCGATTTTATCGAATCTTGCCGAATCGATTTTTGAAAAATTAAAAACTTTTTTTCGATTTATCTGTTTATTCTATATGAATCCGTCTTTTCTTTAAACAGGGAATACAAAATTCATTTTTCTATTCAAACATCAAAAGCATTTCGTTTAGTTTCTCAGCATGAAGACCACAGCCACAGGGCATTCATCTTGTGACGTCAGTTAGTCGTTTTATTAAATAAATTAATTGAAAAAAGCATTCTTAGAAATTAAACAACCACCCAGCACTCAGCTGACAATGATTCCATTAAAGCCAATCGTGCCATACATATGTCATTTGGTCGAAGCCGATTCTTGTTTTTGGCGCCAGTTCTAGAAAACAACCTTTCGCCTGTAATTGATGTCAACATCAGGTTCAGTAATCCTATCCGCAACCAGCTACAGTTCGTCCCCTCAGTAGCTGCCGCTAGTAAATCGTAGAAGAAGTGATCCAAATGTTGGCATTATGTTTAAAAAATGTTAGGTAGCCCTTGGTGATATAAAACAACGATGTATACTGAAAAACAAATCTACAAAAAGATCGAAAGCCAAAAAATCGATTTTCTCGATATTCTCGAGTACGAAAGATCGATCCAAAAATCGGAAATCGTAATGGAAAAGATCGATCTTCAAAGAATCGATTCGAGATCGCCCAATCCTAGTATGAGTGTAATGTAAAGTAGACGAGATGTCGTGCAATTTACGAGCCTAGGGTTGGGGATCCTCTTCTGTTGTGGACAACTTTTCAACCCCCGCACCTCGTCCCCTGAAGCTACAAGGTGGGTGGGTTTGCCATCATTGAATAGGTCCATTGATGAGAAGTTTGGCATAAACGGTGTTCACAGCCGTAGTGCCTCTGTTGCTTGAATTGTGGAACGCGGATAGACGGGTGTCGCGGGGCCTTCTTAGGGCAGGTGCAAGTCGCGGAACAAACCGGGTTTTGACGTAGGATTACGCCTTTCGGGAACATATTGGGGTACAAATTGAAAATCAAAAATCGAACACATCGTGAAAATTGTCCAATTTAAAACGCTTATTGCTCAGTCATTTCATGATGGATTGATGAGATTTTTGCGTCAATCAATTTCGGTACTCCATAACAATTTTCTACATTGAATCAAATAGTATATGTCATGAAACTTACTATCGAATTATTGGAAAATCTCAACCCCTATCCTAACGGAACTACCCACTTCTGATTGGTCGAAATTGACGACACATGCGGCGGCTCATGTACTTATAATTATTGGTCAGTTATTTCCTGATGGATTCACGAGATATTTGCATCAATCGATCTGAGCATTCCATAACAATCCATCACAATTGATAAAATAATATATCATATGAAACTAACTAGCAAACAATCAAAAAATCTCCGAACGGAAATACCTCGTTCTGATTGGTCGAAATTGAAGATACGGAGAAATCGGCACATCAAAGTAGAGGGAACTTTTGTTCCCACCGATGAGTATTCCCTAACAGAGACATCAAAACCAAGCTGTCTGAGGGAAATCGGCATTGCAATTACACGGAAGAATGGGAAACTTTCGTTTCCACCGACATGTATTCCCTAACAGAGATTTCCAAGGTGTCAGCATGTAAAATACCCTCGTGGTCGATAGTTTAACTAACGACGCGCACAAATGGATAGTGCTCATTGTAACTAGCGTGGACATTGCTCATTGCATACGTGCTGGCCAATAAGTAAAGAGCGATGAATGAGTGTTTTTTTTTATTTTCGTTCCAATAAGAATTTTCCAAAAAAATTTCGATGGATTAATTGAAGAATGATATTTCAATGAACTGAATAGAACTTATGTTTGATCAAAGTTAAATTTGGAACTTTTAAGTTGGTTGCTTCGTGAAATTGAAATTCGCATTGAGGCATGTAGCATCGTGATCCGTTGGGTTTAGAGCGAAAATGGGAATGAGTTGAGTAAACACACAGAAAGTAAAAATTACAAATGAAATTACCTTTTCCATTTCAAATATATTTTCTCTATAATAAAATAACACTTTTTTTTCTCGTGAGAAAACTTGATAATTGTGTTCGATAATGATAATTGTCTTATATTACATTGATGAGTTTTTTTTTCTTTATTTCATCCATACATAACACAGGAGCCAGCTCGTCCAGGGCCACAGAGGGCGGCTTTCATCATATCTCATTCCACTTAGGCATCTTCTATCGTGATACGCACCATCAAATGACTAAACACCATCTTTCTATCATTATCACTCGGTTATGGACATTAGTGGAGTGAACAAACAATACCTTACAACAAGACAAAACGGCCCTTTTCAGGGCCACCAAATCACTATTGAAGAGTTTAACAATGTAACTCTTCAAACATATCCAAAATCAGCATGTAACAGATTACCTAACGGAATCCTACGTCAACTATGCGGTCGTGTCTCGGACACAACTCTCCTGTGACTTTTTTTTATTAAATCGTTTATTTTTACAGGCTCACTTACATAAGTTTAAAGGAGCCAAACTCTCACCTATATTTCTTCTAGCATACATTAACATGTTTCCTTAATTCTATGGTTAATAAAATAGGAAACCGATTACTCGCGGTCGACTCGAGTTTAGAAGGGTGACACAGGAAAACCAGGGCTTGGAAACAAAAGACAAACCCGCCCTCAGGTGTTGGTTGTCTCATTGCCGGGCAGAGAAAGAACACGGCGGTTGGTCTCCCTCGCGGGAGGGGAACTTAAGCCAACCGCTTGACTGTGGAAAATAAAAAGTTTAATAAAAAATATAATTTATTCCTTCGTTGCCACGTCGGTCGTCGGAATTATCCTTGTCTGGTTGCCCCTTTTGATCGGTACAATTTGACGAGCACAAATCGGACCAATCAAAGCGTGGGCTTTGGGGCGTTTAGGTAATGCTTGACAATTCACAATTATTTAATAATTTATCTCAATGAAAATAAAATTTCATTCATCGTGATAGATGCGTAGATATATTTCTTATCAATTGATGTAAACATCTTTCCGATCCATTAAGAAATGCTTAAGTTATAAGCATTCGAAATCATTCATTTTTCACTACTTGTTCAGTGTTTTATACGTTTATACGTTTATACAAAAAAATATCTGTTTTCAATTGATAAGAAACTTACTGAAAATAAAGTTTTCATAAAAGTTTCAATAAAGTTTCAAGTTTTTGTATGTGGAAGGTAATTGAATGTAAACACAAATATTGATGTCACGATTCGAAAAGTAGCTGTGGCAGCGCATGTTATCACGCACACTATGCTCACAAACTTTAAAATCCGCTCCACCTATAACTCCTGCTCATGGATCTTCGACCATCAGCAATCCGGAAAATTTGTTCCATTTCACAACTAGGTAATTATAAATGCTTATTTTTGTGTTTACTGATACAAAATGCTGAATATTGATTTTTTTCTACAAAAATCGGGATTTCCACTTGTCCCACGTATTTTAGTAGGTGGGGTAAATGGGATACATAAAAGTAAAAATTGCTAATTGAATGTTTCTATCTTTTAAAGGCACCGGAAGATGAAAAATGCTTAAATGGTTCGCACATACATTCGTAAGTGCCCTCCTGCCGAATACAGTGAACAGAACTTGACAGATGATATAGATGCTGTAAAAACGGCAAGATGAGGATAAAAGCGGCAGTAAAACACTTCCGGGTCCTGTACAGAACACTCTTCGAGGGAGTGGATGGATTGAGAGATATTTAAAGTATTACGGGAGGCCGACCCACTGCTTTGCCGTGGGAGGTCGCCGATTATATCAAGAAAACGTCTCCAAAGAGGGAGACAATTTTGGCTATAGCAGAGTATGTAAAAGTTAACAACCTTCAAACACCGTTTGTAAACGGTATTCCAGAGGACGAATTTTTCCGGAATTTCAAGCGCAGGAATGACCTATCTCAAGGAAGCCTCAAACCATTGAGGTTGCATGAAAACGAGAGGTTTGTCTTTTCTTGATTACGGAATACTTCAAGCTTCTGAAACAGGTGACCACGAACGATCCTCCAGAGCACAAATATAACATCGATGAGACTAGCTTCTGCCTCGATCCTAGTTAGGCTAAGACCGTCGGAGAAACTAAAACAGCTGCTCATCGCGTCAGGGGTGGTTCCGGAAAAGAAAATTTCACAGGTGTTGATGGGAGGAAACGCAAGTACAGTAAGCAGCTCAGACGTCAGATGATAACACTGTTGAGATCATCGAAGAATAAAAGAACTCGCTTTCAAGAGTGACAAGCATTAGAGATACAGCGACAGCAACTTGCAATTGCGTTGCCTCCTTGGCAGGTGATAACCAACGCGCATAATTTGTAAATAACAATCCACAGAATAATTCTTTTGAAGCGCTTCTTCTCGAACATATGAAGAGAACCCCTGTTTCCAAAGCGCCGCGGAAAAAGGTTTGTCCTGTTTTGTAAGTTTGTCCTTATCGATATAACTGCTATTTCTATCTTTTGACCTGAATTTTGAAGACTTACAAAGCAAAGAATATCATTTTTTTGTTGATTTGCTTAACAGAATTGATTAATTAAGTTTACGTTATCAAAAAAAAAAAAAAAAATAAAAAGATGAATACAAACCGTTTGTTTTATTTTTCACAAACGTCTTTTTAACAGCATTTCAATTGGCTGTGAACAAAATTTCTCAGGTTTCAAAGTAATTTTTTGTTAAGCTTAAGATCTAGTTGACTAGTTCTTCATTTAGTTTAATATATGAATAGCTAATGGACTATAGTAGTGATGTGTGTAATTAGTTTTGAGAAATAATCAACAAAAGGAAAAACAGGACACTTTATTTTGGAAATAATGGTTTTGGGGTTCCACTTACTCCAGTATACCTTACTCAAAAGAACAGTTGTTTTCTCAAAGCTGTACCGAAATATGAATTACTGAAAGCACACATGCATCAAGTATTCAAATGAAGTTGCTTTTGAGACAGCCAACAGCTCGGGTCTGAAGAACATTCGATTCTGGCAGATCGAGGCGAAGGAACCGAACTGTCACGACGGCGTGTCGCATCGAGAGAGCGCGCTTGCCCCGTGATATACCCATCAGATAGCGTTCCGCAATTTCGTTGTAGCACTTTGTAGACGCTGCTGTAAAACACTGGCCAGCGGCACTCAGTGGTCTGGTCTGGTAGCCCCCTGACGACCACGATACATTGGGGCAGTAAATATCAAAAGTCTCCACCATCCTATGGCGAAGAAAAGTATGAATATCATTACCCGACATTGTTTGTCAAATGCAGATTACCCAATCGATGGGCATGTATACGAACCAGAAGAAATGGGGAAAATGAAACCAGATGTTTCTGCTCATCTGAGAGCATCAGAACTGTTGAGAATAGAACAAAACCAAAATCGTTATTCAAAATTTTCATGTTTCTCTGCACGATTCTCACCACGGAAATGATTCATAACAGTTTCAGCTGAAAAAGATTCAAATTTGGCTCCGCTGGAAACAAAACCAAACAGCTGTCTCGGATTCTGATTCTTTCCTGATAGTTGGAGGAAGCTGTTTGCCAGTTTTTGAAAAATCGATATCCAATATCTTTTTACAACGTAATCAAAGGACAAAAAAGCAATACAATGTCTATTCCAGATGACATTAGTCATGATCGCCCTTTCAACAATAAGCTATCGAGACCACAGACAGTCTACTCCAAGCAAAAACTGGAGGCGGTGTCAGCATAATCATTCCAGACGACACCAATTGTCCTGTCCGCGCTTCCCATTATTTTAATCTACCATCTGTCTGTCGGGAAATGCATAGAAACGAATACAACAACAGCATCAATGACGTTAGACGGGAGAAAACATCATCATCATTCAATTCTCAAAGGGTTGTCATCCATCCCCATTATGCGGGATAGTTTTCATCCGCACAATAGGCCTCGCCGTTTGCTCGTGCCCGAACTCGTGCTGCGAATATCCTTACTGAGCAAAAGTCAATGACCCCCGGAGCGACAGGTAAACATATTTGAGTTTGTTCTGTGCGTTCCCCTTTATTTTAGTAAGGAGATATATTCTTCCATCCGAGGGATTCCCTTTTTCGAGCGGTGATAAATAATTGGAGGGTTCTCCACAGTCGAAAATATGACAATGGAAAAGAACAATGAACGATGACGAGTGATGGTTTTATTGGACCAAATTGATTTCGGAACAATGCCGAAATTGCTTGGCATGATTTGTCATTTCAAATTTGTTATACAAATTGTAAATCGAAAGAGAAAACTACAAAGAGAATGCCTTTCATGTTGAGCCTTAACTTGCTGCCGGAAGCGTTATTTTGTTGTCAGTCGGCTGTTGAGAACGAAATAGAAGTGGAAGCCTCACTGATTGCATAGCTATCGGGCGCATTCAAGTTTGTGATAGAGGTTCCTACGCGATTTATTCGGTGTCAGAGTTGCCAGATATGAAGACATGTTTCCGTTTCAAAACACTTGAACATTTTAATACGAGGTATGGCTATTAAATAACGAGACTGGTTACGAAAAAAGGTTATATTTTAAAAATTACGGTACAACGATATGCTCCCCTTCAATATACTCTCCTTGGCTCCTCACACACCGTTCCATACGTTTTTCCATTGTTCGAAGCAATGCTGAAACTCTTCTTTTGTGATGGCGTTCAAAAGCCGCGTCGCTTTTTCCATCGCCACTTCTACGGATTGAAATCGGGTTCCTTTCAACGCGGATTTGATCTTGGGGAATAGAAAAAAGTCGCATGGGGCTAGATCTGGCGAGTACGGGACATGTTCGAGCACTGGAATGCCCTTATCGGCTAAAAATTGCTTCACCGACAGCGCGTTATGGGCAGGTGCGTTGTTGTTCGTGTTTTTCGTCACACATGATTTTGCGCACTACAAACCATGTTCCATTCAAACCACTGCTGCTCGCAAACTACTATAGTGACAAAAACGTGTTTTCGTACGTTTATACCAGACACTTCAAGCTACCGAACGCCCTATTCGTTTTTCCCCCTACCCCCTCTAGGGCGCCCACCAGGCGCGCGGTCTCGTTATTTAATAGCCATACCTCGTACTTTGTAAACCTGCATACGGCTTCTGTAAGCGTGCGAACGAAGCAGCAACCTCGGTTGCGCGAAGGAATCAACCGTAATGAGTCTGGCTTGCACGTTACAGACTTTGAAGTAGAGTGTTGTATGAATTTGTGTCAAGAATAAACGGAATAGACCGCCTTCGCATTCGTTCCCTACGGAACGCGTAACGAACGGAAGTATATTCGGAGTATTCTTTATCAATAAACTGAACCAACTGCCTTCGCACTGATTCCCCACGGAACGCGTAACGTACGGAAGTCGATCAATCTATCGAAGTTATTCTCTCAACAAGTTGATTAAACTGCCTTCGCACTAATTCCCTACGGAACGCGTGACGAACAGGAGTTTGAACAATTTGTCAATATCTGCTAAGCGGGAGGATCAACGAGAACAAGATCTTACCAAACTCCGAGCGCTAATTGTAAAAATTATTGCATCGAACGTTGGAAGTCTCGATAGCTGCTGATCTCTCGTTAGCTGATTTCAGACTGTGATATTCAAGGAACAACACTTGGGATTACTTCTGGCTGCAGAAGGCAGCCTAAGACTACTTACTTTATTCAGAGAACCTTGGGTTTTTATGCAATTTTCTTCTATCCTAATTCTAGCCTAAATTCAAACTTAATGTGTGAAGGAAAGAGAACACTATAATCGTTCTTGCTCCTTTACATATAAGTCATTTACTTATCGCTTATTTGCATTCTGGGGGCAACGATCTAAGCACGATAAGAAATGTGTGCGATCTATTTGGTCCCTTTTCTTTCCGTTATTCTATTGCATTGGGTTTTATTGCACCCGCTACCGGTAGGTGAGATTGTTATTTTAGGATCGTACACACGGTTCGCTCTTAAAGAATCATGTTTTCCTTCTGTGCTTCTTTCGATCGTTTATGATATTGAAATTGAATTGCCTAATTCTTTCGATTTCTTACAGCTTCTGACGGAAAGAATTGTTCATCAACTGTTATATTTTGACTGATAACAAGCTTGACTATTTTCAATGAAAATGTCCCATATTTCCGAAAACAAAACAATTTCCTTTGTTTGTAGGTGGCTACTTTTTGAAGTAGAACTACGTCTTTCATTAAGGGTGCCAAATCAGAAAACAGGTAACGTTTTTATGAAATAAAGTTAACGTTAATAACTATTTTTGTCGCGAACGGATTTTGGCGATTTACATACTAAACGAATCGGAAATTCCCTAAAATTTGTTTAATATGCTATACATTAGAATCCCTTGGTTTGTAAATGATTAAAATTCATGAAAACTTTAAGCGTTTCTATTTTCCCATACATTTGTTCAGTCCATTTGTGTGCTTTCCCGAACAGAGCTATCAATAACGAGCAACTTATCGACGACCAACGGAGGGGAAATCATAGGATATGAAGTGTGTGATGAGCAAGAAGAAGAGGAAGGCTGGCTCGAGCCCTGCAAAAAACGAACGCATTGCCGGGGACAATAAAAAGACGGGTGGGTAATGTCGGGGACATAACCGGAGTGACGTAGGACTATACAAAGGGGACAGCTTTTGTTAAATATATATTTTAAATATATTTTATTTTCTTCTCCTACGTGAATACCTACCTATCTACCTGAAAAATGGATTAGTTTACTGTTTACTCTTTATGAATATGTTGATGGTTCTGAAAAGAACCTTTGGTGTTGTGTTTTTGTTATCACTCGATATTCCCATCTTGTTCGGTTAAACCTTCCTGTTTAGCTATTGCGTTTGCCACTCGCCACAGCTTTCACAGTTGAAAAATTTCTTCCCATCCAGCTTGTGACATGTTGTTCAGTAAATTACATTTAATGCGACGTGCCGGAGAAACACTTTGCCACTCACTGAAACTAATTGTTGCCTTGATGAGCGCCGAACCGAAGCTGCTCTGTTCTTGATGCGGGTTTTCTGATTGTCGTGAGCAGCTTTGCAAGCCAACTCGAGCACTCCGACGGCCGAAACTCTATAATCGCTGTTAGGTATACTGGTGCTCCGGCACCAATCCGTTCGGCCTAGTTACCCTTGCGGAGCAATCAGTGAATGCGACCAACAGGGAACTGGAGACCTGCACGGTTCGAGTGAGACTTTGCCTTTCCTTAACTTGTCCTTCTTCGTTACGTCCACGATGCCGATGCCGTACAACCACACGGGTTTACGGTTTGAAAGAAAATAAGATATTTTTTTTGGGGTCCGCGTGTTTTATACTCTAGCGGTACACACTCACAGGATAGAGACAAATCGGAAGACTCAGCCAGAGGGGCGAGTCCAACGAGACGAACGAATGAGCGTCCTTTTCAGGATCACAAAATTATCTTCAATCTAAACAGTTTATTGTTTTGTTATCACTCGATATCCCCATCTTGTTCGGCTAAACCTTTCTGTTTAGCGATTGCATTTGCCATTCGCCACAGCTTTCATAGTTGGAAAATTTCTTCCCATCCAGCTTGTGACATATTTTACAGTAAATTACATTCAATGGCACGTCGCATTACCACCACTCAGTATCGGATTGGAGGTAATTTTAACCCGTAATTGAACATTTGCGATGACAGTGGTACAGTGTCGACTTTTAATGTGGGGTCATAAATTGGACCCCGAACTCTATGTTTACAAAAATGTCCGACTAAATATGTCGCGTTGCAGGTCCGTCCAATTAGCTAAATGTCGAGATAAGTGTAAATTACTGTACTTTCAATCTAGAAGCAATTTGAGAATTGGTGAAAATCAATAAGCTCAGAACAACTGCCAAATTCACATACTCATCAGATCCTGGCAAACAAATGATGAAAAAATCAATTTGAGTTTTATTATTATTTTGGATAATGTTTTAGAAATCATTGAACTGTATTTCCTAAACTCTTTTTTGGAAGGTTTAATGGCCCTGAAAAGCGCCTTGTTTTATGGAATGGTTCCAATAAACTTAGTACTCGTGGTTTTGAAAAAAAACATTTCGAACGCCCTCGATGCCGCCTTGTTCTGGATTTACCACCAAAGCAGTTTGTATAAAGAACAAACTTTTTTCTTCTGCTACCTGATGCCGTTTTGCGATTACGTTTGCCACTCGCTGCAACTGCCTGTTGTCTTGATGTCCACCGAACCGAATGTGTTCTGTTCCGAATGCGGGTTTTCTTATCGTCGCGAGCAGCTTTGCCAGCTAACTCGATCACTTCGGCGGCCGAAACTATATAACGCCGACTAGGTGGACTGGTGCACTGGTACTAACGCGCTCGGCCTAGCTACCCTTGCGGGGAACTCCAGATCAACACGGTTCGAGCGAGATTTTGCCTTTCCCTTCACTTTTCCTCCTTTACCATGTCCAGACATGGCTGCTTGGGTTGGTTTGTTGATGTGTTGTGATGCGAACCGATGTGGTGTACGGTTTGAATGAGAATGATCGTTACGGCAGCGGAGCGGGGATTTTTAAGCTGACTGGCTGGCTCGAGAATTACGCATGTGTGAGACTGCGACCAATGTTCCGTTCATTTTTTTCTTTTTCCTTTCCAATCGTGCTTCATTCTATTTCGCTGCTGCTCTGGTTGCCCGTTTTGGTAGGTACGATTTGAGGAGCACAAAATGGACCAATCGAAAATGGGCACATAGTGCATTTTGACAATGCTTGATATTTCACAATTATTCAATTATTTATCTCAAGAAAAATGATATGTTATACGTTATGATAGATGCGTAGATATATTTCCTATCAATTGATGCAAAAACCTTTACGATCTATTGAGAAATGCTCGAGTTATAAGCGTTCCAAATCTTGCATTTTTTCCTACTTGTTCAGTGCCTAGAATTCCATTTCACCCCCTATATCTTCCGGTTAGACGTAGTCCTACGTCAAAATTTCGAGACAAGCGTCATCTAATGATGCACGCGATGTTAGTTCAGTGAAAAGCGCTCGCACTGAACCGAGCCTTCGCATCGAACAACAGCGAAGTAGGCGACTTCGGCGCGTCGATCGAAAATGTAAACGCCGTTACCCAGGCAGCAACCAGCTCCCCCCGCTGGTGGTGAACGCGGTTGTTCTTGACAAACTCATCAGCGAATTTGCATCGATGTACAGCAGAGTACAAGCTGTGTGGCATAATTCAGTCTTTTTCCAAGCAAGGCGCCTCTATATATACCAGGTGCAACAATCATATAAAATGCATTTTCAGCCATATTGGAATTGCTGTCGGTATTGTTTACAAATAGCATCAGAACGCTGCCAGCGGCTCCCTACAAACTGCTACGATGCTTATTCGAACGAACTATTTTCGGCTTTCGCAAATATATGTGAAAAAGAAAGGATGGTTTTGTAGAATTTCATTCTCATTTCCACTACTCTCGCATGTGAAAATGCAAAAACGGCGTATCCTAGCAATAACAAAACAAACAACCCCCGCTCCACAAACCGTAATCCTCTTCTTATTGAAGTGATGATGTTGCTTCACCTGTTATACATCGACATAAGCGCCTTGTTTCCAAGCAGTGAACACTGTTTGTTTTCCGTCATAAGGGCTTCGATGGTGCTTTTGACATTGCATGAATGTATTAAATTGACGTCATGGCGAAGCAGGCGTTAAGTTTGTGCGCCAAACGCAGTGGTGCAATTCCACTGAGGCAATACTAAATAACATGTAGCATGATATGTGATGCTTGCAATTGTTGTTATTGTTGTTGTTTCCTCGCGGTGCCAAAGATATATTGGTATAATCAACTGTAACCGAGTAATGTCAATTGCGAAAAAGGCCACCGGAATAGCGTTCGAGGTAAATTTTCAATGCATTGACATGAAATAAATTGCGACATACGATCAGCTAGTGTATTGTTCTGCGAAAGCAAGAATGAATCATCAGTCAATTATCGTCAACTAAATCTACAATGAAAAAAAGCATTTCAGAGATTATTCTACTAAGCAGTTGTTTCTAAAATTTCACAGCATTATAGAATAATATCCGAAGGTTTAAACAAGCGACCTTTATAATATAACAGCGTAGTTCTACGTCAACAATGCGGTCGTATCTTGGACACAACCTCCTATAATTTTTTTTTCGTTATTTTGTCAAAACGAATGAAACGTATGATTTGCTACAACTTTTCTGTGTCCAGAATTTTTCTAAAAAAATGGAACTACTTTTGTGAGTATAAATAAACCAGTTTAATTTTTTATTTTGCCTTGTAAGTTCCACGAGCATATAAAACCTCAATATATGCACATATTTCCGGTATCACTGTTGTCAAATCGTTCCTCAAAATTCGACAGTCTTCTTGTTTTTCTGTGCATTTTTCAATGTGTTTGATAATATGTTTATCTATTATCAACAAGAATGCTCTGATAAGATTATCTAACATAATGTTCGTGTTTGCGCAGCCTGGCGACCCTTTCACACCCTTGAAAGTAGATCGTAGCATTCCTGGAATATCACCTTCGTCAAATTTTGACCAGCCTATACCATCGGAATCGGTTTCGATTCCCTGATAGGTGTTTTCATCAGAGGCTGAAACAATCAGAATCCTACAGCATTATCGATGACACTTTCATGTTCATCATTGGTGATCGACTATTCATCGCTATCTTTAGTGTCACATGTTTCACTTTGAATATAATCCGCCTCATTTTCAGATGGTGGTTCAGAATTTGTTGTATCTGATTCTATATCGGAACAATCTTCATTTTTCAATAACTCAGTTCTATTTCACATTCATTTCCTGAATTTATGGGTAAAAGACATAAAATAAACAACTTGTTAGCCCATGTATAGATGCATGAAGATTCTAACAACAAAGTTTATTTTAGCTTTAGAGAAATAGCAACTTATAAAATATAAACCCATATCCACAATATCATGTACTTGTATGTTATCATGTGACGGTAATTGAAAAATAATACTAAGCAGAACTGGTCATATAAGAAATTTACACAATTCAATGATAAGAGTCATTTGATTATTTCAAATACCCAAGCAGTCAAAATGACTGCCTCTGGTATAACAAATAGAGATGTACCAGAAATGAATCTAAATGTTGTACAAAAAGTCACAACATTCTGAAATACTTGTGTCATTGGATGCATAGCTGTTTTTCTAATTGAAATTTAAAAGCGGTCAAAATGACTTCCTTGGGCAATCTAGTGTTAAGACAGTATTCTAGTCTGGAAATTTGAATAAAAACCAATTTTTTTTCCTTCATATTTCTATAGTTTAGGCATTCAAGAATATACCCTAGGAAGGACTTATCGAAAATCCTATTATTTACCGAGTTAGAGCCATTTTAGTGATGCGGTATCCAGCCTGGTGCAACCATAACAATTAACTTCAAACGCGTTTTTTCGAAACTAGTTTTTTCAAACTGGCGTAGACGATATCTCAAGTTTAGAACCGCATTTTGTTTTTCAAACGGCCGCCATTTTATCAAAAAAAAATGTTTTGACTTGTCCGAGGTTCATGCGATAGTGGCATCTTAACTGATTCAAAATCTGTTCGATTTTTTTGTTTCATATAACCAGAAGGGTTGGAATCGTGTACGCCGCGGCACAAATTGTTTTTCATCTCTTAACTATTCTAGTTATGAATATTTTTTCTCCGTTCAATTTTTGTGTTACTGTTAAAATAAAGTGACCAGATGGTCAGAGGTCTAACGCGGGACACAAAAAACAAAACGTTATGTATATACGTTATGTGAACATAAACCATAGTTTAGCGAGTCTGAACTGATCAGTATTATTTCTTTCTGAGTATCGGCACTCAGTTGTGATTTTTCGGTGATTTAGATTTTTTACGCCCGAAAATCACTCGCTCAATCAGAGCATTTTCGCCTGGCAAGCACGATTAAAATTCCACAATTTTCTTAAAATTACCGAACGGAATGCTCGAAAATTCCAATTCATTTTCATCGATTTTAGTGTCAATGCATGCATTCAAAAAAAATGGACTAATTTCGGATGGCGATTTTTTTTCCCCAAAATATATATTTTATTAAGGCACATGTGGCGTTAGCCTGACGGGGCCGGGAGTCCAATATTTTGACAATTTTTGTCTTACAACTATGTTAGTAATATGTAACCGATTACTCGCGGTTGGCTCGAGGTTAGTATTACAAAGATCTCATAATTGGGATGTTGCAGTCTCCAGTACTATGTATGTGTGGCCGACACGGGATACTTCCTATTGGAGTGTAGCTGACCATTGATCAGCGACGCCCCCCTAGTCTGTACCTCATATCAATCGTCGTGCGTCTCTCTTGACTCGAGGAATCCAGGATAGAATGGTCACTGGGCGGTACAATCTTCAGCTCGTGTAGAGTTGCCATGAGCGGTACAACCTTTGGCTCTTGTTGAATGATCAGTGGCCTGCACAACCTTCGACTCGTGTATCTGTAAAGAGTATGTGTATGTATTGCCGCGACTAAGTGAAAGTTTATCGATTGGATAGGAGGGATGTGATACAGGGATACAACGGAGGAATCATCATCAAGTGAATCATCATCATCTTAAGTTTTCGGATGGCGATGAAAGATAAATTTATAGGAACAATTTTTCTTTAAATTTTACGTTTATTAAGTCTACAACAAAAATGATTCAAGGATGTTGATTCGCAGCAGCAGCAGTGTCAAGCAACTTGATGATTTTTCCATACTGCAAGTCTACACTCCACTCCACTCCACAGCGAAGGAGTTGGACATCCTGAGGCACTTTGCGTCCGCCAGATATAGCCGATCTGGTATTTACAATATCATCTCTTTGCCGCTCCTTAAGCCGGGAGATTGAAGCAACCGGCCAAACGGTGGAGAAAAATCTGGCCAAAATAGACATTTTTATGCGGAAGCGTCAGACGAGACAGGCCGTATCTGAGCAGCGGGCAATCACCCAGAAGGAGTAGCTTGGGGTACTGGTGAAAAATGGGTGGGTTATATCTATGATATAACCGCAAGGTTGACGTGGGACAAATTATAGCTCAGCAATTATTTGTTTGAATTGATTAAAATTTTGATTGAATGAGGCAATTTCCGAATTTAATTGAATTCAATATATTTGCTTTGTGAGTGAAAAGATTGTATAATGCCATGTGAGGTCAATTCATGCAATAGATTATGTTCTTCGTTACAAGTAAATTTAATGACAGTCCTTTTACGTTTGGTATGATGACATCTTGGTTTTGATGTCTGTGTTAGGCAAACACATTTCAGTCAGAACAAAAATGCCCCCGATTTGCATGTATTTGTAATGCCGATTTCCCCAGACACCTTGGTTCAGAAGTCTTTATTAGGTAAACACATTTCAGTCGGAACGAAAATTCCCTTACCTGCATGAATTTGCAATGCAAATTTCCTCAGACACCTTGGTTCTGAAGTCTGTGTTGGGGAAATATTCTTCAGTCGGAACAAAAATGCCACCGACTTGCATGTATTTACAATGCCAATTTCCCCACGCTCCATGGATTTGAAGTCTGTGTTAGGGAAACACATTTCAGTCGGAACAAAAATACCCCCGACTAACATGTATTTGCTATACCGATTTCTCTAACGCTGCTTGGTTTTGAAGTCTGAGAACACTTTTCGGCGCGAGCAAAGGTCCCCATAATGCCGATTTCCCAAAGGCTGCTTGGTTTTGATGGCTGTGTTGGGGAAACCGTAAATCGGGCTAATCAAAACGAGCTAGTTAGGACGTTTAGATAGCGCTTAACATTTTACGGGTTTTCAGTTGATTATCTAATGAAAAATAACATTTTATTAATTGCGATAGAAGCGTAGAAATATTCCGTATCAATTGATGCAAACATCTTTCCGATCCAATAAGAAATGTTGGAGTTATAAGCATTCGGAATCTTTCATTTTATCTTGCATGTTCTATGTTTAGGTTCTCATTTTACCCCCATATACTCCGGTTAGACGTAGTCCCACGTCAAAACTACCTTCCGGCGAAAAAAGTGAAAGACTTTGTTTCGTACTCATAATGAAAGACGATACGTACTTGATGATAGAATTCAACGAATGGCAGGGGACCGGGTACTTTACGTTCCCCAGGTAAGCGATGACGTCGAATATATCATTCACATCAAGTTCTCGAAGAAGGTCCTTCTCTGACAGACGTGAAGGGAATGTCCAAGTCGCTCTTCTTCCGAGTCATATGGTGAACGGGGAGATATATAGTACGAAGTGCTTGCCGGAGTTGGGAAGGTGATGTGGTCTATATGCTGAACCTGCAATCAGCCCATTATGGATCTTTTGGCATAATGACTGGAGGATGGATCGTCTGGAGATAAACATTGTCGCAAAGACCACCAACCTTCCCAGCATTCCCAAACTGCGCCCGATTGAAAACTTTTGGCCGAATGGCCAAAATAGAGAGACAGACGACCACCAAAGCCACGAAAAGGTAAAATAACACGCCGATATACATATTTTCATCGGCCATAGTTCAGGTTCCGGCCAACTTCCGTAAGACCGCCCAGCGCTTCATTTACGATGCTTCATCAAACAACTCTGCCTCTTCCTGTCGAGTAGAACTAGTGTAGTTCTTCCGGCTTATTTAAAACGTTAAGCCCTGACCGAGCTAGGGGACCAAAGATGAACTTTTCGTCTGACTCACGTTGGTCCCTGCGGATCAATAGGGGACTTTCATTAAAATCATTTTCCAATTTTGTTGCTGTCGCTTCCAGTTGACACTCTCTAAACAAAATTCCAATGTCGGTGCGATGAAACCAGCTCAACGTATTAATCTTTGGATGCATTAGAAGCGCTCTTGAAAAGTCTGCCAAATAAAAGTTTTTTTGAGGTTCATCCATTTAAGAAAATTAACATGATCAAATTGTGATATTGAAATATATTGATATCGCGGGACATTTTCGTTTCTTTTGCCAAATGCGGGACGTTTCGCGGGACGAAATCTTACGCGGGACGAAATCTTAGCGGGACATCTGGTTAGTTTATGTTGAAAGATAAACGAACCAATAATGATATAATGGATAGTAAAAATATTCTTTGTTTCATTTTTACGGAGCTCGAAAAAAGCCCGAAATTCGTGTCTCTACACTAGAATAGCCCCTTAAAGCTTCTGGTAGACAAATATGCTAGAAAACTATGCGTAGAACGGCAGAATAGGGACTAAAAATTTTCGGAACGCTCCAAATCGCTTCGTCGCTGGTCATCGCAGTAATACTCATCAGAATTTTTTTTATATACAGCCATTCCATGCCATACCGATATAGTGGTTCTCAGATTTTCGGGATAATTGGTAGTATTGTTTTGTAGTATCGCAAAACATTAGACCCGTATTTTTTTTTATTTTTCATTAGGGTGACTATTTCCATTTTAGGGTTGTCCGAAAAATCAACTTTCTCCTTTTTTTCCAAAAATGACTTTTTCAAAAATTTATTACTTTCGAACTACTAGATCCATTCAGATGATCGACACATCAAATTAAATCCAATCACCTGGTCATTTTTGAAAAAATACTATACCTGCAAAAATATCGAATTCTGTTCTCGTTATTATTGGTTGTATTCGTTTTATTGTTTCATATTCTTTCTAGAAAGCTGAGGATTTTTCACCAGGGCTCTGGCAACCCTATCCCAACCAATGCAAATTGAGCGTAGGCAGCATAAAGCAGGGCTCGCGCTAAGGGGGCTCATGTATTGCTTACTGTTTGGAGTCATATATGTTAATATTTGATTACGTTGGATAGTTTCCTTTGGCAAGTGATGTGTCTATACCCATCCGGTAGCTTTCTTGGCGATTTGCAATTAAAATCACTGCTACAGGATCGCGCGGAGCACTTCATTTTTAATTTCAGGTTATGATTTCTATGCTGTCTACAGAAAGGCGGCCATCTTAGCAATCCCTTGTTTTTCACATAACATATGTCGAAACCAGAGAGGCGTTTTTTTTCATTTTTGAGTTATGATTTTTCAAAGTTAACCGATAGTTCGAAAAATCAATTTTTTCCTCTTTTTTCCAACACAAAAAATCATAACTTCTGATCCACTCGCTTTAGATGATCGATACATAAAATTAAAGCCAATTAGGGGCTATCCACATACCACGTGGACAGAAAAAGCACGGTTTTAGACACCCCTCCCCCCTCCGTGGACAAGCGTGGACATTCCTGATACCCCTCCCCCTCTTGTCCACGTGGACATCTCTCTATTTTTTAGAGAGAATAATTGAATTTTCTATGTTATATTCCGTATTCCAATAGAGGGGGGAGGGATTCTCAAAAATCCCTACATACCAATTTTCATGTTGATCGGTTCAGTAGTTTCCGATCCCATAAGAATCAGACAGACAGACAGACAGACAGATCGATCATCTGAATCGGTCCAGTAGTTCAAAAGTAATAAATTTTTGAAAAAAGTCATTTTTGGAAAAATTGATTTTTTGGACCATCGGTTAACTTTGAAAAATCATAACTCAAAAAAGAAAAAAAACGCCTCTCTGATTTCGACATATGTTATATGAAAAATCCTCAGCTTTTCAGAAAAAATATAAAAAATATAGCGCCTTTGGTCTCGAGACTATAAAAACAATAAAAAAAACGAATACAATCAATAATAACGAGAACAGAATTCGAATTTTCTGCAAGTGTAGTATTTTTTCAAGAAAGACCAGGTTTGGATATAATTTGATATGTCGATCATTTGAATCGGTTTGGTAGTTCAAAAGTTATGAGTTTTTGAAAAAAGTAATTTTAGGAAAAAAAGAGGGAAAAGTTGATTTTTCGGACAACCCTAAAATGGAAATTATCACCCTACTGAAAAAATAAAAAAAATACGGGTCTAATGTTTTACGATGAAGAATAAAACTACAAATTTTCACGAAAATCTGGACACCACTATATCGGTTTGGCATGGAATGGCTGTATATAGCTAAAACTTGAAAAACAGGAAGTGGGTTATATCTATGGTATAACCGCAAGGGTGACGTAGGACTATCGTTGATTTAGAGATCATTTGTATGAAGTTGAATCTGAATTCATTCTGAATGAATGAATATTTGGAGAACTTCGAAAACGAGAGCGTTACGTTGGAGGCACAAGGTTTTATGCATCCAATATTAGATACGGAAATATCCTACTGATGGGGAAGAATAATCTTCAGAAGCTATCCTGTTGATTGCGATTGATTGAAAAATCACAAAACCTAATGTATTTCGTCACAGTGTTACATGGATAGAAAACATTAAAATAAACTCTTTCATATGAATGTAATTTTAAATTCCCAGAGGAACTGGCAGATTATTTTCAGTAACGATTAGAAATTTCCACATTTTCCTCGATACTGGAAGCCCACCAGTGGTTAATGCTAACTCGATAACCATCTGTTAATAGCACTTGATTGAAACATATTTGGTCACAGTGTTACATGGATAGAAAACATTCAAATAAACTCTTTCACATGAATGCATTTTTAAATTCCTAGAGGAACTGGCAGATTATTTTCCGGATCTTTCTCGATCCAAACGGAAAGAATTCCGTGCGTGTATGTGTGTGTGTGTAGCGGCTGCTTCGAGATCTTCCCGGGGAACCGTTTGTAGCATCACTCTCCTCCTGATGGATTCCCTTCTGGCCTAAGGTGCACAAACAGGCTCTTGGTGACACCGTTCATCCGCGCTTTCATGATAAATGAAGAGCTTCACCACAACAGCGACAACATGCTCTAATTGCAATTAAAATCACTGCTACAGGATCGCGCGGAGCACTTCATTTTTAATTTCAGGTTATGATTTCTATGCTGTCTACAGAAAGGCGGCCATCTTAGCAATCCCTTGTTTTTCACATAACATATGTCGAAACCAGAGAGGCGTTTTTTTTCATTTTTGAGTTATGATTTTTCAAAGTTAACCGATAGTTCGAAAAATCAATTTTTTCCTCTTTTTTCCAACACAAAAAATCATAACTTCTGATCCACTCGCTTTAGATGATCGATACATAAAATTAAAGCCAATTAGGGGCTGTCCACATACCACGTGGACAGAAAAAGCACGGTTTTAGACACCCCTCCCCCCTCCGTGGACAAGCGTGGACATTCCTGATACCCCTCCCCCTCTTGTCCACGTGGACATCTCTCTATTTTTTAGAGAGAATAATTGAATTTTCTATGTTATATTCCGTATTCCAATAGAGGGGGGAGGGATTCTCAAAAATCCCTACATACCAATTTTCATGTTGATCGGTTCAGTAGTTTCCGATCCCATAAGAATCAGACAGACAGACAGACAGACAGATCGATCATCTGAATCGGTCCAGTAGTTCAAAAGTAATAAATTTTTGAAAAAAGTCATTTTTGGAAAAATTGATTTTTTGGACCATCGGTTAACTTTGAAAAATCATAACTCAAAAAAGAAAAAAAACGCCTCTCTGATTTCGACATATGTTATATGAAAAATCCTCAGCTTTTCAGAAAAAATATAAAAAATATAGCGCCTTTGGTCTCGAGACTATAAAAACAATAAAAAAAACGAATACAATCAATAATAACGAGAACAGAATTCGAATTTTCTGCAAGTGTAGTATTTTTTCAAGAAAGACCAGGTTTGGATATAATTTGATATGTCGATCATTTGAATCGGTTTGGTAGTTCAAAAGTTATGAGTTTTTGAAAAAAGTAATTTTAGGAAAAAAAGAGGGAAAAGTTGATTTTTCGGACAACCCTAAAATGGAAATTATCACCCTACTGAAAAAATAAAAAAAATACGGGTCTAATGTTTTACGATGAAGAATAAAACTACAAATTTTCACGAAAATCTGGACACCACTATATCGGTTTGGCATGGAATGGCTGTATATAGCTAAAACTTGAAAAACAGGAAGTGGGTTATATCTATGGTATAACCGCAAGGGTGACGTAGGACTATCGTTGATTTAGAGATCATTTGTATGAAGTTGAATCTGAATTCATTCTGAATGAATGAATATTTGGAGAACTTCGAAAACGAGAGCGTTACGTTGGAGGCACAAGGTTTTATGCATCCAATATTGGATACGGAAATATCCTACTGATGGGGAAGAATAATCTTCAGAAGCTATCCTGTTGATTGCGATTGATTGAAAAATCACAAAACCTAATGTATTTCGTCACAGTGTTACATGGATAGAAAACATTAAAATAAACTCTTTCATATGAATGTAATTTTAAATTCCCAGAGGAACTGGCAGATTATTTTCAGTAACGATTAGATATTTCCACATTTTCCTCGATACTGGAAGCCCACCAGTGGTTAATGCTAACTCGATAACCATCTGTTAATAGCACTTGATTGAAACATATTTGGTCACAGTGTTACATGGATAGAAAACATTCAAATAAACTCTTTCACATGAATGTATTTTTAAATTCCTAGAGGAACTGGCAGATTATTTTCCGGATCTTTCTCGATCCAAACGGAAAGAATTCCGTGCGTGTATGTGTGTGTGTGTAGCGGCTGCTTCGAGATCTTCCCGGGGAACCGTTTGTAGCATCACTCTCCTCCTGATGGATTCCCTTCTGGCCTAAGGTGCACAAACAGGCTCTTGGTGACACCGTTCATCCGCGCTTTCATGATAAACGAAGAGCTTCACCACAACAGCGACAACATGCTCCAATCGCTGTTCAATTAGAACTGAGTGGATTTCCGAGCGGCGCTCGCTTATATACCGATTGGTGATTTCAATAGCCTATTTTGAAAGCAAATTTAAGACTATTGAAAAAAGTTTTTGGATCAGAAAGTAACAAGTATAGAACGCGTAGACATTTTATCTTTCGAATGAAGTGTTTATCATACCATTTCGTTCAGTTGTTTAGGAGCGATTAACACTCAAAAACTCGGTCTCCGGCGTAAGGCTTTCGTTTTCGAAACTTTGATTTTACACCCCGGTATAGAAATGAAAGACGTAGTCCTACGTCAAAAACGGCCCGACCCGTGAGCTCCTGGCAAAAAAAGATGCCGACCGACACAGTTAAAATTATGATTTATATTCTCATTTTCATCTTCTGAGCCATTTAACCATGATTTTTTCGGAATATACTTATAAGTTATTCTGTTGCTATGGTAATTTTTTTTAGAATTCACTTTTCTTTTTTTCGAAAAAAAGCCATTTCTTTTCGCGGTGTTTCATCATCCTTTCTCGATATCTCAGGTGTAGTACCTGTACCTACAGAAGTACCTACAGTCCTGAAATTTTGAACTATTCTTAGTTAAAGTGTTTACTTTTTACACGAAATATAGAGAAACAGATCGGTGATAGTCACTTCTCTGATTTTTGTCCGCCTGAAACCCCTTAGTGGATACTGGACAACTATAATTCGGCGCTGGATCGGTAGGATTTAGCAAGACAAGTAGACAGTAGACAGAATCAAATTTGAATGGTCAATATATCTAGCATATCGTTTTGCTTTATTTATGTGTAAATTCTGATCATTCCTCCAACGACCATAAGCGAGATTCAATCGTTCAAATCGTACACACGGATCCGAACTTGTGCCATGCAAACGATTTGAGTTATAATTCCGTCAAAACTTTGTTCCGCTGGGACGCGGGTTCGAGCGTTGCACTCATCATTACGTTCAATTGAAAGTAATTGAAAATCCGGAGGAGCGCAGCAATTTAATGTACGCTCGGCGGTCACCACTGTTCGTAAGTTACGTGAGTCGTTGCTAGTTCCCGAAGAAAACTTTCAACTCTTGTTTGTTGATACATCAATTGAAACTTATACGGATCACTTGTAGAATCCATTTACCAGCAGAGCCATCAACGTTCTGCATCGCAATGCAACTTCGCAGCTAATCATCGTTTTGATATCTTAATGTTATCTCTTTTTCTCTCACACTTCTTCCACGTTGTGGCAGTGGTTGGTGGGTAGAAGTGGCCACTATTAAAATGATAAATTAATTAGTGTGATTCAAATTGATGCTGGTAACAGCGTCCATTTGTTTGGAATGTGTGGCGTTGTTTGCTCGTAGCCGCACGAAGCAACAAAGCGTGTCGGCACAAGTGCTGCAAAAGAAAGAAATCTGAGCAGAAGCGCCTTCTGCCAGTATGTTTTTCCGAGGCGGTCTGTAGTCCGCCTGGACAGCTATGGTTGATAATTGAGGTGTCGACTTACAGTTCTGAGCCGAAGGAACATGCAAAAGATTAGCAACACGTCGCCACCAAGTATTTGCTCGACAATTGTTGCTGTACACTGGAAGTATACGCCCAGAAGAGTGTACGAAACCTACTTAGTGTAGGTGAAATTCAATACTTTCCCGTCGCCGTTGACTCATGGAGTACAATTTAAGTCAGAGGCTGCGAGTGTCAGTCTGTGTCAAAATGATATGCACTGATGATATGTTTGGATTACAACCCTTGGGGAGATTCAGCAAAACTGCAAACCTGGTGAACGCCAGCCGTAAAGAAACTCATTCATTATGAATCATACGTTCTAACTATTGTTCACGAATCCCTCTATAAATCAGTCCACCCTTCCAAATTTCGTATAAAAATGACTCACTTGCCTCCCACCAAAAGGGGTCCCAGCTGCTAGTTTGCCACACGCTTGGGACGATTGATAAAATCCCCTCGGAGTGGTCTCTCTCTTATTGCCAACGTACCTGCCGCTGCAATTTCTGCTGCGCTACCTAAGGAATGATGATTTCGCTACCGGTTGTTCGCAGACGATCCCCAAATGCTATTAAGCGAATTAACCCCCCTAAAACGAATTGCCAGATACGCATGCAATAACCGGGCCCGGTTAGGTTATCTTATCATTTGTATCGATCGTGATTTTGCGGACGGTTGGCGTTCAATGAAATCCTTTGGTGGTGGTGTAAAATAGATGTAATAAAATGGATTATGTTACAGATAACAAATTGGAAACATGTATTGCAGTGAACCGGTCATAACATGTTTCCCATTCGTTGAGGAGTCGATTCATAATATTGGTAAAATACAATTGCAATCAGGATTGAATTATAATCGGCCTATAAATTATAATCTTAATTGTTTATTATATGTCTCTTTGATTTTTGGAATATTTAAAATCAGCATTCATGCCATCGCCGTTGTTACGTTGTTAGTAGTCTGCCAAAACTGGTGGAATGAAATAAATTCATGTTTTTACCGGACAGCAATACAGTAACAATAATTGTTATATGAAAAAAAATCGACTTTATGTTTGTACAAATTATTTATACTTCTATCGGATATCATCGACGTCAGAACCTACCGTGGCGCTAACATCGATTCAGACCACTACTTGGGGATGATCAAACTGCGTTCTAAACTGTCAGCCGTCAATAACATAAGACACCAGTGCTCACCACGGTAGCACCTACGACTACAGGAACCGAACGTTGCTGCAACATACTCGCAGCGTCTTGAAGCTGCATTACCGGGGGTAGACGAACTGGATGCTGCTCCCCTCGATGAATGCTGGAAAATCTTGAAAGCAGCAGATAGCAGCCCAGCAGCGACCGTCATCGGGTATGAACAACGAGGACAACGAAATGAATGCACCCTGTGCCTTTTGGTCGAAAAATTATTCATGATTACCTTAGCATGGGTTCCCTCTCATTGCTCGATTCCGGGGAATGAGAAAGCGGACTCGCTAGCTAAGGTGGGCGCTTCAGAAGGCACACTTTTTGAAAGGCAAATTGCTTATAACGAATTTTTTCACATTCCTCGTCAGGACACACTCGTTAGTTGGCAGCGCATGTGGAGTGAAGATGAGTTCGGTCGCTGGTTACACACGATTATCCCTAAGGTTTCGACGAAAGCTTGGTTTAAGGGATTGAATGTAGGTCGTGATTTCATTCGCGTGATATCTCGGCTTATGTCCAATCACTACAACCTAAACGCGCATCTCTATCGCATTGGGCTCGCAGCAAACAATCTTTGTGATTGTGGCGATGGCTACCACGACATCGAGCATATTGTCTGGTCGTGTATCCGGTTCCATGCTGCTCGCTCTCAGCTCTCTAGAGCACTGAGAGCAAAAGGCAGACAATCGGATATCCCCGTCCGGGATATCTTAGGTAGCCGTGATCCTGATCTTCTGCTTCATCTATACCTGTTCCTCAGAAACGCCGATGTCAACGTTTAATGATGTTTCCTTCGTTGTGTCCCTGTTTCATATCCTTCCTATCCGATCTATAAACTTTTACTTAGTCGCGGCAATACATACACACACTCTTTACAGATACACGGGCCAAAGGTTGTGCAGTCCACTGATCATTCAACAAGAGCCAAAGGTTGTACCGCTCATGACAACTCTACACGAGCTAATGTTTGCGCCGGCTTGAGACCATTCTATCCTGGATTCCTCGAGTCGAGAAGACGCACCACGCTAGATATGGGGTACAGACTAGGGGGCGTTGCTGATTAATGGTCAGCTGCATCCCAAAAGGAAGTATCCCGTGTCGGGCACAGGTACAGAGCATTGGAGACAGCAACATCACACTTACGAAAACACTTGTAATACTAACCTCGAGCCAACCGCGAGTAATCGGTTACATATTACTAACATAGTTATAAGGCAATCATTGTCGAAATATTGAACTCCCGGCCCCGTCAGGTTGACGCCATATGAGCCTTAATAAAAATATATATTTTGGATAAAAAAATAAAAAAAAACGAAATGAATGGTTTGACGACGAGTGCCGAGCGTTCCTGAACGAGAAGGCTGCAGCAAGCGCAGCCATGCTGCAACGAGCGACTCGACAAAACGTGGAACGATACAGACTGGCTTTGTGCCGCGGGCCGAAATGTGCAGGAACAAGGAAGGAGGCATCTTGATAAACGAACGCGAGGTGATCGAAAGATGGAGGCAGCACTACGATGAACACCTGAGCAACGCGCAGACAGGAGACCAAGACGGCGTTGAGGAGGACTACACCGGTGCAGTGAACAACGACGACGTACACTCCCGACGATTGGTGAAGTTAAGGAGGTAATTAATCAGCTAAAGAACCACAAAGCAGCTGGTAAGGATGGCCTCGTAGCGGATCTCTTCAAGGGAGGTCCGGGAAAACTTGTAGAGTGTATGCACCGATGGATAGTCAGGACCTGGGCACAGAACAGCTACCGGAGGAGTGGAAGGACGGGGTAATCTGCCCCATCTATAAATAAAGTTGACAAGGTGAATTGTGGGAATTATCGTGCCATCACAATACTGAATTGGGCTTGGACCCAGTTTTTTGCAAAAATGTTCATGCACCATAATGGATGATGAAACTTATGTTCTCGAAGACTTCAAACAGCTTCCGGGTCTCGCTTTTTATACTGCAATGCGAAGGAATGCCGTAGCCGAGTGTTTCCGGACCAAGAAGCAGTCTAAATTCCCCAAAAAGTACTTGGTTTGGCAGCCCATATGCAGCTGTGACCGAAAATCCAAATCTTTCGTCTCTGTCGGCACTATCAACAAAGATGTATACGAGAAGGAATGTCTCTAGAAGCGGTTGCTACCATTCATAAGAAGCCACGACTCTCCAGCGTTGTTTTGAACAGATTTGGCCTCTTGTCACTATGCAAAATCCATCCTGGAATGGTATAATGCACATGAGGTCAAATATGTGCCAAAAACAGCAAATCCACCGAACTGTCCAGAACTTCGCTCAGTGGAAAGTACTGGGCTCTGATTAAGCGAAAACTATTCGAAACTAAGAAGAAAGCGAATGGCATTAATTATTTCAAGAGGAGATGGAAAAGCGCCGCCGCCAGCATATCTGAGGATACTGTACGGAACTTAATGGCAGATGTTCCCAAGAAAGTTCGTGAATTTTACAGACAACGTAATTAACATCGAAGTAAGCTTTTCTTGTATTAGATATAAGTCTATTTTACTGAAATAAACAATCGGTTTTGTTGTATTACGTGAATTTTTGTTTTGCTGACATCATCTTGGTGTCCGAAATTTAACGTGGACAGGCTTTAAGTAGATTTGTGGGAAGTTATCAGGACGAATTAATTCCCGATTGCTCGACGACGGACCACATTTTTACACTGCGGCAGATCCTCCAAAAGTGCCGGTAATATGAGGTCCCTACGCACTACGCACTCTTCGTTGTCTTCAAGGCCGCTTAGATACAATCGACCGACGACACCTATGGATGATAATGGACGAACACGGCTTTCCCCGAAAGCTGACAAGACTGATTCAGGCTAAGATGAACGGTGTGCAGTGCAGTGTGCGGATCTCAGATGAGCTGGCGGAATCATTTGAGACTCACAGGGGACATCGACAAGGCGATGGACTCTCCTGTCTGCTCTTCAACGTGGCGCAGGAAGGTGTTGTGCGGAAAGCGGGCTTCAACATGCGGGGCACGATTTTCAACAGGTCTAGTCAGTTTATCTGCTTTGCCGACGACGTGGACATAATCGGAAGAACACATGCGACGGTAGCCGACTTGTATACCCGACTGAAACACGAAGCAGGGCTGATTGGGCTTGGGATCAATGCGTCTAAGACTAAATACATGCTAGCAGCAGGGACTGATCGCAACAGAGTTCTTCTTGGTAGTAGTGTTGTGATCGACGGCGATGAGCTCGAGGTGGTACAGGAATTTGTTTACCTTGGCTCGTTGTAAACAACTGACAACAACAACACCCGAGAAATCCGAAGACGCATAGTCAATGGAAGATCTCTACTATAGGCTCCGTAAATCCTTGAGGTCCAACAAACTCCGACCCCGTACGAACTGTATCATACACAAATTCCTAATTTGACCGGTTGTTCTCTATGGGCACGAAGCATGGACGATGCTTGAAGAGTACTCACAAGCGCATGGTGTTTTCGAACGCCGAATGCTCAGAACAATATACGGTGGAGTACAGGAAAACGGAGTATGGAAAAGGAGATTGAACCACGAACTGGCGCAACTCTACGGCGAACCCAGCATCCAGAAGGTCGCTAAGGTTGGACGAGTGCGATGGGCAGGGTATGTTGCAAGATTGCCGGACAGCAGCCCTGCAAAGATGGTGTTCACATCGGATCCGGTTGGAACAAGAAAGAGAGGTGCCCAGCGAGCGAGGTGGTTGGACCAGGAGAAACGCGACTTGGCAAGAATCGGTGTGATCGGGAGTTGGAGAACTGCAGCCATGGATCGGGTTTATCGGCGAAACATTATGCAGAAGATCTAATCTCTCAATGGAATGTAAATTATAAATTATAAATAAAAAAATAAAATTCATGTTGAGTTCTGCAGCTCCGTGTAGAGCGATTAATACATTTGCAAGTCCATAAAGGAAGCAATATGGCTGTGTTTCAAACCAAGAGTCCTCCGAGATTAAACCAATTGAAATAGACCGGTACATCAGCCTCGTTGAAGTTGTTTGCTGTATCGTTGGTTACCCAATTCATGAACGGGACCCAGCAGTTATTAATTTAGTCGTCCATTTTGAAAATAGCAAGCGCGTATTTTTTACCGTCGAGACAGCAATTGAACGTAATGAATTTTGATTTTCTTCATTTCAATCTTCTACATTACTGCAAAAAAAAAAAGACGGGTGGGTAATGTCGGGGACATAACCGGAGTGACGTAGGACTATACAAAGGGGACAGCTTTTGTTAAATATATATTTTAAATATATTGTTTTATTTTCTTCTCCTACCTATCTACCTGAAAAATGTATTAGTTTACAGTTTACTCTTCATGAACATGTTGATGGTTCTGAAAAGAACCTTTGGTGTTGTGTTTTTGTTATCACTCGATATTCCCATCTAGTTCGGTTGAACCTTACTGTTTAGCTATTGCGTTTGCCACTCGCCACAGCTTTCACAGTTGGAAAATTTCTTCCCATCCAGCTTGTGACATGTTGTTCAGTAAATTACATTTAATGCGACGTGCCGGAGAAACACTTTGCCACTCACTGAAACTAATTGTTGCCTTGATGAGCGCCGAACCGAAGCTGCTCTGTTCTTGATGCGGGTTTTCTGATTGTCGTGAGCAGCTTTGCAAGCCAACTCGAGCACTCCGACGGCCGAAACTCTATAATCGCTGTTAGGTATACTGGTGCTCCGGCACCAATCCGTTCGGCCTAGTTACCCTTACGGAGCAATCAGTGAATGCGACCTACAGGGAACTGGAGACCTGCACGGTTCGAGTGAGACTTTGCCTTTCCCTTAACTTGTCCTCCTTTGTAACGTCCACGATGCCGATGCCGTACATCCACACGGGTTTACGGTTTGAAAGAAAATAAGATATTTTTTTTGGGGCCGCGTGTTTTATACTCTAGCGGTACACACTCACAGGATAGAGACAAATCGGCAGACTCAGCCAGAGGGGCGAGTCCAACGAGACGAACGAATGAGCGTTAAAAGGGAGCGATGGCAAAAAAAACACATCACAACATTTTTAACCTCCGACCGAGAAGGTCACGTTTTTTTCAGCTCGGCAGTTTGGCGTTTTGGACAGCGGACTAGGACGTCTCCCCCTGGCGATTCCGAAGGAGTTATTTTTAATTATCTTTAAGTGGCAGCAGAAGGAGAGCGGGAAAAGGCAATAGCTCGTTTCGACCGTGGAGAGCGGGCGCTTACCGGCAAACCGGAAAAACGCGCGCTTTTTACGGCGTCACTGACGCCACGCCCCCTTTTTCCGGGGAGTGTTGCCAATTATTTTGTAGTGATTGTAGTGATCTCTAGTTATAATTTAAAAAAAAAAGAAATAACACGCGCATACGGACAGTGAAGTGACAGTAGGAAAAACAGTTTTAAAATAATTTTGGAAGTTTATTCGCGATAATTGGTGGTTTTGTGCTCTTGCTAAAAAAGTGCGAATTTCTGGACACATATCCCCAAGTGTAAAGACCCAACAAAATTTCTCAGTGTTTTCATCTGAAGATTAACCCACATGTCGGCTATACCTAGGGGATAGCCTGACAACAGCATGGCTTCCAGTAGCTCCGGGCCTCCGGGAGGCCGGGCTACAAATTTGTACGAGGGTAAACCTACCCAACGTACTGCTCCAAGATGGGCCGATCCACTGAACGGCAACCTACAGATCCTGTTACTACGTGCCACAGGAGAGAACGTGATTCCGGCTAACCCGTTCGTCGTGAGTAAGACGATCGCCAACGCTGTAGGAAAGAAGTACTACACAGCGCGACCGCAACGAGACGACAAGAAGAGGACGCAATATATCCTTACGGCCAAGGACGAAGATATCATTGGTAAGCTCCTCTTAATCAACAAATTAATTGATGAAACCCCTATTGAAGTGATTTACCACCCAACCCTTAACCAACGCAAATGTGTTGTTACTTGTCGTGATGTCATGGACATCAAAGAATCCGAACTGGTGACAGAGCTTTCCGATCAAGGTGTGATCGATGTCAAGCGCATCACCAGAAAGGAGAACAATATTGTTGTACCAACTGCCACTCTTATTTTGACGATTCGTGGAACTGTTGTTCCCGATTTCATTAATTTTGGATTTATTCGGGCTGGGACTAGAAATTTCTACCCCAACCCAATGCAATGCTTTAAGTGTTACGAATTTGGACATACTAGCAAACGATGCAAACGCGAGAACCCGCTTTGCCGAAATTGTGGACAGGAACATCCAGAACAAAAGGATGGAATTAAAACCTGCAACGCTTCAGCATTTTGCTTGAATTGCCAAGGGGACCATTCCTCTTCGAATAGGAAATGCCCCGTATGGCAAACCGAGAACAACATCACAAAAATCAGAATCGATTATGGTATCTCCTACAAAGAGGCGAAAGAAAAACACAACGGTCAAAATAATGGACCAACTTTTGCAAGTGTTCTGCAAGACAGACTCTCCAACTTGCAAAAGCCAACACCCAGCTGCAACTGCAAATGTAACTGCGCCTCGGCCGCTTCGGCCTCTTCTAGCCGCGAAAGCACTCCCCCAATTGACACTACAATCGATACTTCCATGACAGAGTCGACAACCGACAGCTCAACAACGGAATCTGAAAACGAATCAGTCATTTCAATGGACACTTCTGATGTTCCAAACAAAAATAAAAATAAAAGAAAAATGGCGAAAGGATCATCTTCAGATTCAGATCAAAAATCCGAAGATGAAATCCAAACAAACAAGGACAAGAAAAGAACTAAGAATGAACAAAGAACTACACCACCAACAAATAACAACACAACACCAACAAAAAACAACAACAACAACACACATCAAACAAAAAACAACAATAACAACAACAGCAACGCACATTCAACAAAAAACAATACTAACACAACAAACACTCCAAAGACTTCTACACCAAACAAAAACAACACCAATACCTCAAAGAAAGCTTCTCTTTCCAAGGGTAAAGGACCATCGAACTAATTCTCTTTGAATAGTTCAAACATACACACAATTAAGACTTAGGAATTAGAGTTAAAAACACCAACACATTCACTCCAACACAGAAATTCGGGATACAATGGAACATCAGAAGTATCCGACGAAATATTCTAGAACTGAAAATGCTTATTTCAAACTCTAATCCCACAGTCATAGCCCTTCAAGAAACTATGACTCCAAACAACTTCGATAAACACTTCATCTCAAAATATATCACATATTTCAAAGAGGGTCCCAACCCCTCAAAAAACGGAGTTGCAATCGCAATCAAAGATGGCACTCCACATGATCTTCTTCCCATTACCACTGATCTTCAGGCAGTGGTAGTGCGCATTAAACACCCCTTTCCAATCACCGTCGTTAGCATCTACATCACTAATGATTCCGATCCGAACACTCTACGCGGACAACTGGACCATCTGTTCGCCCAACTTCCCGCCCCAATCATGCTTATGGGTGATTTCAACGCCCACTCATACGCCTGGGGAGGTGCATACCTCGATCGAAAAGGATCCATCATTGAGGATTTCATATCCGACCAATCTCTTCTCCTTCTTAACAACGGCCAACACACCAGAATCCATTATTCTGGTACTACTTCAGCCATCGATCTCACTATAGTATCAGACAAACTATCTTCAAAACTTTCTTGGAACATCCACGATGATACTTGCGGAAGCGATCATTTTCCAATCTTCACCTCCTTCGGCCAAACTTCTCCAGAGTTTTCAACAAGGCCAAGATGGAAATTTGAATACGCTGACTGGGCTGGCTATCAGATTGACATTGAAAACCGCCTCTCCGCTAAACGAGATTGGACAGCCGAGGAATTCTCCAAAGTTGTCCTAGAAGTTGCAATGGTGCACATCCCCAGAACCAGTGGCATCCCTGGCAGGAAATGTGTCCCATGGTGGTCACCTGAGCTGAAGGCAGCGATCAAAGGTCGACGTAAGGCCCTACGCAAATTAAGAAAGGCCCATCCGGACAGCCCACTGAGACCCACTCTGCTTGCAGAGTTCCAAAGGGCTCGCAAAGAAGCTAAGACTGCTATCAACACAGCCAAGCACAACAGTTGGGTTAAATTCGTCAGCGAAATTAATCCCAACGCGTCAACAAAGGATTTATGGAGTAAGATTGGCAGGCTTCATGGAAAGAAAAGAAGCAAAGAATATAATCTTCTAATTAACGGTCAATACACCAATGACCGGAAAATCATCGCCGAGGCGTTTGGAGATTTCTTTGCTTCTGCTCCTCCAATCAAAACTACGACCAAACCTTTCTAACCCACAAAACGGAATGCGAAAGAATTCCCATCGATTTTCATACCGATGTGGAATTTGACTTCAACAAAATCCTCTCCCTCAAAGAGCTCGATTGGGTACTGAACAAAGTCAAACAAGGATCCACAGGACCTGATGACATCAGCTACCCTATGCTTAAGAATCTACCCCATCTCGGGAAAAAAGCACTTCTGAAGCTCCTCAACAAAGTCTGGGACAGTGGAACCCTCCCCAGTTGCTGGAAAGAGGGTTTAATGATCTGTATCCCGAAACCAGACATGAACAACCATCTTCTTGACAATTTCCGCCCCATCACTCTTCTAAGTTGTGTTGGGAAAGTCTTGGAAAAAATGATCAATCGACGCTTAACGACTTTTCTAGAGTCAAATAAGCTGATTGATCCCAGACAATTCGCCTTCCGTGCGGGAAAAGGTACAGAAGATTGCCTTGTAGCAATCGAAAAAATCCTAGACGACGCAACTGAAAAATTACACCACATTGATATTGTTTCCCTGGATTTATCCAAGGCCTTCGATCGGGCATGGAGGTACCCAGTGCTGAAAAGCCTTTTCAACTGGGGGATTCGTGGGAGATTAGGTCTCTTCGTTAAAAGTTTTCTAGAAAACCGGTCTTTCAAAACCATTATTAACAACCACCAATCTTCTCTAAAAATCCCAGAAAACGGCTTCCCACAAGGCTCAGCACTTTCACCAACCCTCTTCAACATTGCCATGCAATCTCTATTCGAGATTATCCCGGACCATATAAAGGTCATAGTCTATGTAGATGACATCACTCTTATCTCTACGAGCTGCTTCGGCTTAATTCAGAGAAAGAGGCTTCAAAAAACCTTAGACTCCATCCAAAACTGGGCTCTTAAAACAGGTTTTAAAATTTCCCCGGAGAAATCCAAACACATACATATCGGAAAAGCTCTCAGAAGGAGAACCTATCTTCAGCTCAACAAAATCCCGATCCCTACAATGAGGACATTGAAAATGCTAGGGGTTACTTTCGACAAGAAACTCAACTTCCTATCACATTCCCAAAAGACCAAAATAGCCACCAGAAAGAAACTGAACATCATCAAGGCTATCGCAGGCAACCTAGCCTCTGGTCATAGAAAGACGCTGCTAAATGTTGTAAATGTTTGGTTGGTCCCACAAATCCTTTACGGAATAGGCACCTTCAGCCGTGGAGGGGACAGGGTGTTAAACACCATTCAACCAATTTACAATAAAGCAATTAGGCTCGCAATTGGCGCTTTTCCCTCCAGTCCTACTCTTGCTGTAATGGCAGAAAGTGGGCAACTTCCCTTCACCCACCTGGTAACAAAAGCCATCCGTCACTTGTCACTCCCCGAAAGCGACCACAATGTCCCATTAATACATAGGGCTAAAACATGGTTCAAAAATCTCACGAACAAAGATCTTCCCGATATATGTGAACGTTCATCTGCGACGGGAAGAAATTGGAACGTCAAACCGCCGAACATTAACCTTGAACTTCTCAAGGCAGTTCGGGCGGGAGACCCTTCTCCAAAAGTCAAAGCCTGCTTCAATAACCTCGTTGCATCCAATTTTCAAATCAACCACCAGGTATACACAGATGGTTCAGTCAGTGCCGATGGAGTTGGATGTGGAATCTTTGAGAGTAGATACACTGGTAGCTTTTCTCTTCCACCGCAATGCTCCATCTTCAGTGCGGAAGCTTTCGCCCTTTTAATAGCTACCCAAGAATGCACCCATGAGTTTCTTCCTACCACAATATTCTCAGACTCAGCTAGCTGTCTCCACGATCTTCTAAGTGGAAACAGCAAACACCCATGGATTAAGCAAACAGAAGAGGCTGCTTCAAATAAAAACATCTCCTTCTGCTGGGTTCCTGGTCACTCAGGAATCCGCGGAAACACAGCCGCCGACATACTGGCCGGCAAGGGCAGCAAAATAGATCCCCCAGACATGCCCTGTCCTCCATCTGACATTGTCCGCTGGGTAAAACAGCAAGTCCGTGAAAGCTGGGACATAGGCTGGATAAACAGCCGTCCCACTCATCTTCATAAAATTAAAAATTCCACTCTCCCTTGGGATGACCGCCTCAATAGTAGGGAAAGGCAAGTTCTTACCCGTCTTCGAATTGGGCACACTAACTTCACCCACTCACACTTGTTCTGCAGAGCCGAAAAACCCCAATGTGCTTGCAACGAAGCTCCGGTTTCCGTTAGCCATCTTTTACTTGAATGTCAACATACCAAAGATGCTCGAGTCCGACACAACATAGGTCAGAGTCTCCGAGATATCCTCAGTAGAGACGAGACCCAAGAAACCAATTTAATTGCGTTTCTGAAAGAAACCGACTTCTTTGGTAAAATCTAAACCGAAATACTAAATACCTTGGAAATTGCTTATTAAAGTTCGCCACTTCACAGTCATGTATGCGTGTTTATGTGTGTATACACATGTATGTACGGGTCGGAAGGAAGGTTTTCATACATGTATATACACGCATTCAATAATAATAAATAACAAATAATATAATATATACTTTCATCCCCACATCTATCTTCTATCCATTACATTATACTTTAATCAACTTCCTATTCCTACAGCCACACTCACCAAGGAGGATAAATTCATTAAATAAACCTCTCCATTTTTCAGCTATACTATATACCATTAAATTCAAAACCACTATATTTTATTATCTATTCAAACTGTATTTCATTTCATTTCACCCCACCCCACACCTACTCCTCCCCTCTTTCCTTCCCATACCACTCCCACCCCCTCCCACTCCACTAATCCCACCCAAATCCTTTCCACTCCTTTCCTTCCTATCCTCCTGAGAAGGGCCTTTTTGTTTTTTGGCTTTGGAGCACGCCTTTCGCTGGGTCACTTGTGCTTCGTTACTGCTTTGGTCCTCGGATCAGTAAATTTTTACTTTTCTTTACAGCATATATTAAATATCTTATGAAGCATAGGATCCCTTCCTACCTTCTTCTTTAACCGAGAGTCGAGCGGACAGGTCTGATGAGTGATTTTGTTGGTTTCCCTTTCGCCAGTCCCCTCTGGGCTGGTTTTATTGTGGCTCTTCACTGGGCTAGAGGCGAATGAACTGCAAAGTTTAAAGCCTCTTAAAAACAAAGAAACAACAACAACAAAAACACATTCATTACGATTTGTTCGCTCGTTGGATTCACATGCAGGCTAAAAAGGGTCCTTTTCAGGATCACAAAATTATCTTCAATCAAAAGAGTTTATTGTTTTGTTATCACTCGATATCCCCATCTTGTTCGGCTAAACCTTCCTGTTTAGCGATTTGTTGCTACTCGCCACAGCTTTCACAGTTGGAAAATTCCAACAACATGTCCCATCCAGCTTTGTGACATGTTGTACAGTAAATTACATTCAATGCGACGTGCCGAAGCGCCACTCAGTGTCGCATTGGAGGCGATTTTAACCTGTAATTGAACATTTGCGATGACAGTGGTACAGTGTCGACTTTGAACTTTCAATCTGGAAACAATTTAAGAATTGGTGAAAATTGAATAATCAGGAAAGTCCCCAACTATCAATAAGCTAAGAACAACTGCCAAATTCACATACTCATCAGATCCTGGCAAACAAATTATGAAAAAATCAATTTGTGTTTTATCATTATTTTGGATAATGTTTTAGAAAGCATTGAACTGTATTTCCTAAACTCTTTTTTGGAAGGTTTAATGGCCCTGAAAAGCGCCTTGTTCTATGGAATGGTTCCAATTTAGAAAACTTAGTACTAGTGGTTTTGAAAAAAAACCATTTCGAACGCCCTCGATGCCGCCTTGTTCTGGATTTGACACCAAAGCAGTTTGTAAAGGGTGTGTCACATCAAATTGCATCACGGAAAAAACGCTGTAGAAATTTAATTTTTAGGAATTATATCTTCAGCTTTCGCTTATAATCAGATAAGAGTGTATAGATCACGTTGGCCATGCTTCACTGTCAATTTTTCGTAAATTTGGATAAATGTCGTCGAACGAAAAAGAGCGTCGTGAATTAATCCTGTGCACTCATTTCGAGAATCCGGAGTTGTCACATCGGGACATCGGTAAGATGCTGGGAATCGTCCAATCCACGGTCAGCAGAGTACTAAAACGATACTTCGAGAACCTAACCATCGACCGGAAGGTGAAGAACGGCAAAAATGGATGCTCCGTCAGTGAAAAAGATCACAAGCGCGTAGTTAAGCAGTTTAGACGCGATCCGAGAAGTTCGGTCCGGGATGTCGCACATAAAGCTGAATTTGTCAAGTTCATTCGTCCAGCGGATCAAGCAGCGGGAGGGCCTGCGTACATACAAGGTTCAGAAGGCTCCTAACCGCGACGAAAGGCAAAACATGGTGGGGAACACGCGAGCCCGGAAGCTGTACACCGAAATGCTGACGAAGCCGCATTGCCTGGTAATGGACGACGAAACCTACGTCAAAGCGGACTTTCGTGAGCTGCCGGGCCTGTTGTTCTTCTCCGCAGAGGACAAATTCAGCGTTCCGGAGGAGATTCGCAAGCAGAAACTATCCAAGTTTGCCAAAAAGTACATGGTGTTGCAAGCGATCTGCTCTTGCGGAAAGCGGAGCGCCCCCTTCGTGATGACCGGCACGGTAAACGGGCAGGTTTACCTTAAGGAGTGCCTACAGAAGCGCTTACTACCACTATTGAAGCAGCACGAGGGCCCGACCATCTTCTGGCCGGATTTCGCTTCGTGCCACTATTCAAAGGACTTGTTGGAGTGGTACGAAGCCAACGGGGTCACCTTCGTGCCAGAGGAAATGAACCCGCCCAACGCGCCGGAGCTTCGCCCAATAGAGAAATATTGGGCGATTATGAAGCAGGCCCTCCGGAAGAACCCAAAAGTTGTCAAATCGGAGGCGGACTTCAAGAGAAAATGGATTTCTGTTCAAAAAAAAAACTACAACCTGACGTTGTACAGAACCTTATGGACGGGGTAAAGAGGAAGGTGCGAGCATACGGGCTTGGGCTCGAAGTATGAATAAAAAGAAAATGCCAAAAGTTGTTTAATAGTTTTTATTTTACTGTCTAAAATTTTCAAAAGGATCGGTCTACTGGGCGAATTTCTACAGCGTTTTTTCCGTGATGCAATTTGATGTGACACACCCTTTATAAAGAACAAACTTTTTTCTTCTGCTACCAGCTGCCGTTTTGTAATTGCGTTTGCCACTCGCCACTCGCTGCAACTGCCTGTTGTCTTGATGTCCACCGAACCGAATGTGTTCTGTTCCGAATGCGGGTTTTCTTATCGTCGCGAGCAGCTTTACCAGCTAACTCGATCACTTCGGCGGCCGAAACTATATAACGCCGGCTAGGTGGACTGATGCACTGGTACTAACGCACTCGGCCTAGCTACCCTTGCGGGGAACTCCAGATCAACACGGTTCGAGCGGGATTTTGCCTTTCCCTTCACTTTTCCTCCTTTACCATGTCCAGACATGGCTGCTTGGGTTGGTTTGTTGATGTGTTATGACGCGAACCGATGTGGTGTACGGTTTGAATGAGAATGATCGTTACGGCAGCGGAGCGGGGATTTTCAAGCTGACTGGTTGGCTCGAGAACTACGCATGTGTGAGACTGCGACCAATATTTCGTTCATTTTTTTTCTTTTTCCTTTCCAATCGTGCTTCATTCTATTCCGCTGCTGCTCTGGTTGCCCGTTTTGATCGGTACGATTTGAGGAGCACAAAAAGGACCAATCAAAAATGGACACATAGAGCATTTTGACAATGCTTGATATTTCACAATTATTCAATTATTTATCTCAAGAAAAATGAAATGTTATTCGTTATGATAGATGCGTAGATATATTTCCTATCTATTGATGCAAAAACCTTTGCGATCTATTGAGAAATGCTCGAGTTATAAGCGTTCCAAATCTTGCATTTTTTCCTACTTGTTCAGTGCCTAGATTTCCATTTCACCCCCTATATCTTCCGGTTAGACGTAGTCCTACGTCAATATAAAAAAAATATATAAGGCCATTGGATCAAGAAACATCAAACAAAATTTCGTTCAAATCGTTTCATTCGTTTTTTTTATCGATCACCTTCGATTGATTTTAAAGATCTGTGAAACATTATGTCAAAACAGTTGTGTCCCATTCACCAGAAACACGTTTACCCGAAGCACATTTGCCCGAATGTAACAAATACCCGAATGCAACATATGCCCGAATAGACATTTACCCGAATGCAACAAATACCAGAATGGACATTTACCCGAATGCAAAATTTACCCGAATGCAGTATTTACCCGAATGGAAAGTTTACCAGAATGGACGCGACTTGAGGCCGCCTCGGTCCCTCGTTAGAAGTCGACTTCGCCCCCATTGCAGTGATCTCAGAATAAATCTTATTGCGAAAAAACAAGTTCATAATCAAAATTGCATTTCAGTGCCATAATACGTATGTACCGTAATTGTCAGCTTTCTATTAAGTAAACGGGCTGCGTCATCCATTAGAATGGATTATCTTCGTATTAACGTTGTAAAACTGCATTTTTTTTGCTTTTCATTATTCTGAAAAGGATTTTACTCTTGAATAAAAAAATCCTTTATTTTATTTATCTTGCGACGAATCTTCTGAGAGTAACAGCTCATCGTCGTCTTCAAGACCTATAAATGAAACGAAAGAGACGAAGCTGAATCAAACCTTATACACGAATCTAACGACACACCTTTTGGGACTATTTCAACGAAGTGGCAAATGAAAATAATAGTAAGCGTCGCGTTCAAGAAAAAAAACCGTTGCTAACGAAATCGCCGAAGTGTGAAAACATTTCTAGAGCAACACGTCAAAAGGGCCTATCTTCTTTGATCGATTCTCTTCATCTACAATCTCTTTCATTAATGACTCAGTGCTAAAAACTTTTCCTGATGTGTTCGACGATAAGGAGTGTGAAAGGGAATCTCGTTTATCAACCTACATGGCAAAACTAGAGCAAAATCTGTCTGAAATGCCGTGGTTATCGAAAAAGAAAGTCGATGAAGAGAATCGATCAAAGAAGATAGACCCTTTTGACATGTTGCTCTAGATTTGAGGGGCTTAGAATGAAAGGGGTGTAAGTGATTTGATCGATTTCTCTACATCGACTCTCTCTTTTGGTCATAACTGAGCTGCAAATACATTCCGTACTGTATTTGACAATGTGGAAGATAGGTCAGAACCTCATCTATCGGACTCTATAGCAAACTTAAATTGTAACGTTTTTGCAGTTTATTAACTAAAGAAAAAGTTGATGAAGAGAAATCGATCAAGTCACTTACACCCCTTGCATTCTAAGCCCCTCATTTTGAATCGATCGCAAACACGCTCATTACATTTGGTGGTCTTTAAAATCTAAGCAGTCAATCGAAGGTAAGGATTGCTAGAGTTCATCTTTCAGCTCCTTGCAGTAGTATCACGGCGAAGACAGTTCTTCGAAGTTGACATGGTATACGAAGCAAAACGTAATTGGTTGTCATCATCAACTTTTGAAAATTTATTATTCATTCATCATAATTCACCACTGGGTAATTTTGGGTACTGTTCATAAATTGATGTTATGAGTAAATATCAATTGAGGGGCTTAGAATGAAAGGGGTGTATGTGATTTGACCGATTTCTCTACATCGATTCTCTCTTTAGGTCATGTAGATGTCGCATTCGGGTAAAGTGTCAGTTCAGAAATCTTTCAAAATATTCATTAATTTAGCACAGATTCAGATGCAACTTCAAACAAATGATTATTAACACTTTAAGGACCGGGAAGAAATATGTAAGACATACGCCTGGGACCGCAGTTTTGACTTGTGTGAAGTTGCTTGCTTTGCTTGCAAGCTTTTAAGAGGCTTTAAACTTTACAGTTCATTCGCCTCTATGTGTGAAGTTAGCGGATTAAAGTTCAGCGGATAAAAGTTTTCGTTGCGTGCAAGTTTCTGTTCAACGTCTTGCTGGATTTAATGAATAATGAATTATTTCAGTTGAAAAAAAAAGTTTGTTATAAATTAACAACCTTCGGTATCGTGTTCATTAGATAAAGAATTGAATCATTCATCTTTCCACATAATTCATTTTTTCTTGATAGTGACAGTGAAAAGTTGTAGACTGAAACGTGAACATGGGTCAATGTAGGAAAATATACAGAATTTTGAAAATCAAAAAAAGTTGTTCGAATAGAGTTATCGAAGTTATTCGATAGAGAAATATTTCACCTATCTTCCAGCCACAATTTGATTAATCGGAAAAGGGTCTGAGAAAAGTTATAGGCCAAGTTGTATGGGAGGGAGTCAACCGCGAGTAATCGGTTTTCTACCTTACTAACCATAAAGTTAGGATATTGTTTAAATATAGTTATAAAAATAATTAAGAATTCGGCTCCTTAAAACTTATGCAACTGAGCCTGTAAAAATAAACGAATTAATAAAAAATATGTTGTATGGGAGAAATTAATTATTTTAAAGAAAATTGAAAAAAGTTATTTGAAAGGACCCAAAACACATTTTCGTGATAGTACTCTTTCGATAAAGAATATTTTTATTTATCTTCAGCCGAATTTTCATGGGTCCGAAAAGGTTATGAGAAAATACTCAAAGTATATCTACTTCGGTGTACCGCGACAAATTATATCAAAATTCTATCCCCTGTGTAAAAAAATCCTGGCTGTATAGAATTTATTAGAGTTATTAACTGCTTTCCGATGATTATTTATTAAATTATTTATTATCAAATACGAATTCCAAATTTTTCGTTCATGCAATAATATCTCAGTACTGAATGGTCCACAACAACGTTATACAAATCAAATGAGAGATAGTTAATAACGTTAATTGGATTTGCTATCTTTAAAAAAACAGAAAGAAATCGATTTCTCATTTCTTTCCGATATTTTTATCCACTACATCTACATACATCGAAATACAAATTTCTCTGTAAAATATTCCGTGTAAATCCATGTAAATTATGCTTTAAAGAGATTTATATCCCATCTTCATGCGTTGATATTTCACGATTTTAAAGCATTTAAAAAATCGTCTGAAATTTCGATTTCGCACTCTGTTCCTTCATTTTTTTTCGAGTGTGAAAAAGTTCTATTTCCATTTTCGATAAATTTATTAATTTCCCTAGTACAACTTGTATACATTTTGACCCATACCTTATCTCAGACTCTTTTCCGGACAACGAAAATTTGGAAAATTTGGTCAAATAACTTTTTTCGATTTTCTTTAAATTAATTTATTTCCCCCATACAAGTTGTATAGGTTTTGAACTATAACTTTTCTTAGACCTTCTTCCGACCAATGGAAATTTTGATAAAGATAGATAAAAATATTCTATATCGAATAAGTACTAGTACTATGAAACAGGTCGAGCTGCAATGCAAATCGGGAGGCTCCGATAGAACCCTTGTAAAGTGATGAATTAAATGGCGTGTCACATCAAATTGCATCACGGAAAAAACCCTGTAGAAATTTGCCCAGCAGACCGATCCTTTTGAAAATTTTAGACAGTAAAATAAAAACTATTAAACAACTTTTGACATTTTCTTTTTATTCATACTTCGAGCCCAAGCCCGTATGCTCGCACCTTCCTCTTTACCCCGTCCATAAGGTTCTGTACAACGTCAGGTTATAGTTTTTTTTGAACAGAAATCCATTTTCTCTTGAAGTCCGCCTCCGATTTGACAACTTTTGGGTTCTTCCGGAGGGCCTGCTTCATAATCGCCCAATATTTCTCTATTGGGCGAAGCTCCGGCGTGTTGGGCGGGTTCATTTCTTTTGGCACAAAGGTGACCCCGTTGGCTTCGTACCACTCCAACACGTCCTTTGAATAGTGGCACGAAGCGAAATCCGGCCAGAAGATGGTCGGGCCCTCGTGCTGCTTCAATAGTGGTAGTAAGCGCTTCTGTAGGCACTCCTTAAGGTAAACCTGCCCGTTTACCGTGCCGGTCATCACGAAGGGGGCGCTCCGCTTTCCGCAAGAGCAGATCGCTTGCAACACCATGTACTTTTTGGCAAACTTGGATAGTTTCTGCTTGCGAATCTCCTCCGGAACGCTGAATTTGTCCTCTGCGGAGAAGAACAACAGGCCCGGCAGCTCACGAAAGTCCGCTTTGACGTAGGTTTCGTCGTCCATTACCAGGCAATGCGGCTTCGTCAGCATTTCGGTGTACAGCTTCCGGGCTCGCGTGTTCCCCACCATGTTTTGCCTTTCGTCGCGGTTAGGAGCCTTCTGAACCTTGTATGTACGCAGGCCCTCCCGCTGCTTGGTCCGCTGGACGAATGAACTTGACAAATTCTGCTTATTGGCGACATCCCGGACCGAACTTCTCGGATCACGTCTAAACTGCTTAACTATGCGCTTGTGATCTTTTTCACTGACGGAGCATCCATTTTTGCCGTTCTTCACCTTCCGGTCGATGATTAGGTTCTCGAAGTATCGTTTTAGTACTCTGCTAACCGTGGATTGGACGATTCCCAGCATCTTACCGATGTCACAATGTGACAATTCCGGATTCTCGATATGAGTGCACAGGATTAATTCACGACGCTCTTTTTCGTTCGACGACATTTTTCCAAATTTACGAAAAATTGACAGTGAAGCATGGCCAACGTGATCTATACACTCTTATCTGATTATAAGCGAAAGCTGAAGATATAATTCCTAAAAATTAAATTTCTACAGCGTTTTTTCCGTGATGCAATTTGATGTGACACACCCTTTATTGTGCCGCTCTTGCCAAATTTCGATGTGTATTTTGGCAACGTTTTTCAATCTGCTAAATACCGGGGCGTTTCGACACGATAAATAATCGAAGAATCATAGAAAGAGAGGAAAGCAGAAATAATCGCATAGATTGCATTCTACCCTTAATAAAATCATTGTTTGTGTACATTGCACTCTTTCGCGTAATATGCATATGGTTGTTGCGTTGTTACATAGATCATAGACAGACAGACGGATCCTTTCCCGACTTCGATTAGCAGATATTTGCTCACCATTATTTTCTCATTATTTGTTCCACAAAAGAAGACAATCAGTTGATTTTTACCATATCCATCATGAAGCGAAGATGAATGTAAACAAATTACGTAGAAAATCATCCAATATACTCCATAAGAAATCGAACATCGTGCTCTGCGAGTATGTATAACTTTTCGTCTAACGTGGGCTTCCCCCTTTTAATCTTTGAACAGCGAGCAAACACCCTGCATTAAAGGTAATTCCCGGAACTTTCTTCGGAAATTGGACATTCTCCCCCACAGAAAATTTCGACTTCACCTTTGCAAACACACGAAACAAATTTTCCTCATCGATCATTGACCCAAGCTGCCAACCCAAATGACTCTCTTGTGGGGGGATTGGGAATTGCAAAATTCGAATTATCAACCATTGGTAGAGAAAATGATTAACCATCCTCGAAAACAAAATGCCTGTTATTATCGACCACGAGCGTTTGAATAAGGCAACACATATATTAAATAAATTGATGAAATATTTATTTCATAAGAGTGGTCAGTTTCTGTGTGGAGCTTGGTCTCTCTCGAAAATTTCTCCCAAATAGTCAAATGTTTATGAATCGAGGTTTGCTCAGCGCAATAAAACCGAATCAGCTGACGGTCGCCCCCTAACACAAGTGGTGTTATCTTTCCGTTGGGGTCAGCTTGCACGCGGCTAATGCGATGTATATCACCGAAGGGTAGTTGCCCTTGTGCCATCTGTTAGCAACTGTGGGCTTCTAAAGTTATGCACTCTCTTTTCGTGCTTGTATGCCTCGGTCTCCTATTTACGGCCAGCTGAAACCCATATCGCGCTCGCTTATTTTGTTACTATTATCCTTCTAGCCGAGCGAGAGTGACATGTAAGCAAATAGAGCGAACCGAGGGTAAACTGTCGCATGCGTAGTTCAAACTTTGCTTGTTTGCGTTGTACACATATTTTTGTTCCACTAAACTAACACAGCGACATGGAACTTACCCTCTTTTACGAACACTGTAACATCTGCTCCTCCCGCAGATGAGGGAGGCTGTTCCTAGACGCACTCGGGACAAAACGGACAAACCCAATTACAAGAGGCAACTGTTTGTTTCAGTGCAATCGGGCGTGGATCCTTACTAATGAAAAAGACTTTCTTTTTTTCTACATATTTATCTTCATCTTCTTTCGGGAGGATAATTCACTGCATCTGTTGACACCGCCATCAATTTTACACTCGATCAATTTGTGCTTGACGTTTCACTTGGCTCGTTTTCACGCTTGCATTCCCGAGCCTCGTTCAATCTGACACAATTTTCAAAACCAACAAAACAATTACGACAAGCGGTCGTAATTCATACAGCATCTCAGCATCGCAAACTCCGCAACGAGGAACGAGAGGAGTTGCGAAAAGAAAGAAAAGCACGAAACTATCACACGCCAGAGCAAGGTGGCAAACAGGAAAAGAAGAACACTTCCACAAAACAACGGACACCGAGTGTCTTTGTTATCTCTTATCAAAGATGATAATGATAATGTTTCTTCAGTTTCCGCAGCGATAAGTGGGACCGACCACCACAAGGCTGTGACCGAACGGAGCAGAAACACGGACTGAGACGGATCAATTTGACAATATCGCACGCAACCCACAGCGGGATGGTTTCCGAGGGTGAGTGAGAGTTGCAGAGAGTGAAAGAGAGTGGAAGAGAGCGGGAGAGAAAGTGCATACATGTGGAATTTACTGACTGCAGTCGGGAAATGCAGAGAGGCAGAAACAATATCGGGGCGCTAGTTTTCCGGCGAGGGATGATTTTATATCCTGGCTTGAAAAGAAAATCAAGATATCAAGAGAAAGAGCGTTGAAATAAGTTCAAAAAGATGAAATTTGTTTTTGTTGTTGTAGGAGCATCCACTTTAGGATAGATACCATGATTTCTGGATTTATACAATTTATTTACAACTTTCTGCGAGAAACCACAAAGAATTATGTTCGAGATGAAGTAATAATACTACAGTGGTAGACATTCGTTTAGCCGTACCCTATTTTTCCTCAATATTTTTAAAAATAAGTAAATTTTTTGTACAGTTTTGCTCATAAAAAACGATTATCGTTTATTTTCATCGAGTTGTGTGTGTGTGTGTGATTGTGACGGACGTCCTTTCAATAAAATTGACCTAAATATACTATCACTACAGCAAGTATTCCGATGAAAAGAACATTCTTAGTTGTTTTGTAAGTGTTACAAGTATTTTTTTCAAGTGCGGCCAGACGAATGTCTATCACTGTATGAGGTATGGCTATTAAATAACGAGACTGCGCGCCTGGTGGGCACCCTAGAGGGGTGGGAGGAAAAACGAATAGTGCATTCGGTAGCTTAGAGTGTCTGCTATAAACGTACGAAAACATGTTTTTGTCACTATAGTAGGAAAGTCGGAAATCATGTGTGACGAAAAACACGAACAACAACTCACCTACCCATAACGCGCTGTCGGTGAAGCAATTTTTAGCCGATAAGGGCATTCCAGTGCTCGAACATGTCCCGTACTCGCCAGATCTAGCCCTATGCGACTTTTTTCTATTCCCCAAGATCAAATCCGTGTTGAAAGTACCCTTTCAGTCCGTAGAAAAGGCGAAGGAAAAAGTGACACGGCTTTTGAGCGCCATCACAACAGAAGAGTTTCAGCACTGCTTCGAACAATAAAAAAAAAACCTATGGAAAGGTGTGTGAGGAGCCAAGGGGAGTATATCGCATATCGTTGAAATATTGCAACTCAATCTCCGGTCTCCATATCCATATAGAATACCATATAGAATCTCCATATAGAATACTGAATAAATGCTTTGCAAGCGCTATCAACCAATATATAGTGCTAAAAAGGCTAAATATAGGGCTCTTCAGTTACTGCTTCAGTTACAGCTTTAAATAAGCATGTCTAAAGCTTACTTAGGGCTATCAGAAAACGTCACTTGTGATGGCAGCCTTTAATAAGCATCATTCATGCTTATATAAGATTCCATAAAAACGTCAAATTGTTTCTCTTTAATTTTTTCTAAAAAATTATAGGAGGTTGTGTTCAAGATACGACCGCATTGTTGACGTAGAACTACGCTGTTATTTCATATAAGTCGCTTGTTTGTACCTTCGGATATTATTCTATAATGCTGTGAAATTTTAGAAACAACTGCTTAGTAGAATAATCTCTGAAATGCTTTTTTCATTGTATAATCAGTTGACGATAATTGATTGATGATTCATTCTTGCCCTCGCAAAACAATACACTAGCTGATCGTATGTCGCAATTTATTTCATGTCAATGCATTGAAAATTTACCTTGAACGCTATTCCGGCTTTTTCGCAATTGACATAGATTCGGCTACACTCGATTTAAAACATGTTGCACCAACACCATTATTTCACATTTCATAACTACATCAATATATCTTTGGCACCGCATGGAAACAACAACAATGACAACACTTGCAAGTATCCACTAACATGTTACATGTTATTTAGTATTGCCTCAGTGGAATCGCGCCATTAGGCATCGTCCGTACAACGTAAACCAAGCTCCAAACAAGCGTTCGCCATAGCGTGTGAGTTATTCCACAGCTTGTACTCTGCTGTAACACCCATCGATGCGAATTCACTGTTGAGTTTGTCAAGAGCGACCGCCTTCGCCACCAGCGGGGGGAGTTTGATTTTGGTTGCTGCCTGGGTAAAGGCGTTTACATTTTCGATCGACGCGCCGAAGTCGCCTACTTCGCTGTTGTTCGATGCCGTGTCACACTTGCGAAGGCTCGGTTAAGTGCGATCGCTTTTCACTGCACCAACATCGCGTGCTTCACTAGATGATGCTTGCCTCGAAATTTGATTGCCCCTGGTAATGCGTTCGTTTTGACGTAGGACTACGTCTTTCATTTCTATACCGGGGTGTAAAATCAAAGTTTCGAAAACGAAAGCGTTACGCCGAAGACCGAGATTTTGAGTGTTAATAGCTCCTAAACAACTGAACGAAATGGTATGATAAACACTTCATTCGACAGATAAAATGTCTACGCGTTCTATACTTGTTACTTTCTGATCCAAAAACTTGTTTCAATAGTCTTAAATTTGCTTTCAAAATAGGCTATTGAAATCACCAATCGGTATATAAGCGAGCGCCGCTCGGAAATCCACTCAGTTCTAAATGAACAGCGATTGGAGCATGTTGTCGCTGTTGTGGTGAAGCTCTTCATTTATCATGAAAGCGCGGATGAACGGTGTCACCAAGAGCCTTTTTGTGCACCTTAGGCCAGAAGGGAATCCATCAGGAGGAGAGTGATGCTACAAACGGTTCCCCGGGAAGATCTCGAAGCAGCCGCTACACACACACATACACGCACGGAATTCTTTCCGTTTGGATCGAGAAAGATCCGGAAAATAATCTGCCAGTTCCTCTAGGAATTTAAAAATACATTCATGTGAAAGAGTTTATTTGAATGTTTTCTATCCATGTAACACTGTGACCAAATATGTTTCAATCAAGTGCTATTAACAGATGGTTATCGAGTTAGCATTAACCACTGGTGGGCTTCCAGTATCGAGGAAAATGTGGAAATATCTAATCGTTACTGAAAATAATCTGCCAGTTCCTCTGGGAATTTAAAATTACATTCATATGAAAGAGTTTATTTTAATGTTTTCTATCCATGTAACACTGTGACCAAATACATTAGGTTTTGTGATTTTTCAATCAATCGCAATCAACAGGATAGCTTCTGAAGATTATTCTTCCCCATCAGTAGGATATTTCCGTATCCAATATTGGATGCATAAAACCTTGTGCCTCCAACGTAACGCTCTCGTTTTCGAAGTTCTCCAAATATTCATTCATTCAGAATGAATTCAGATTCAACTTCATACAAATGATCTCTAAATCAACGATAGTCCTACGTCACCCTTGCGGTTATACCATAGATATAACCCACTTCCTGTTTTTTGCAGTGTTCGAGCCAGCCTTCTTCTTCTTGCTCATAACACACTAAGCGAAGCGTCCAATTTATGACGTGGAAAGAGAAACACACGATACGAATAACGCGAAAAACGAACTGAAAAAAACCACACGACGATATCCAAGTTGGATTACCACTGGTGGGGTCCAATCTTAGATCGAAGCGCAGCGAAAGCAAAGTGAACTGGATTGCTCAACAGCCCGATGCCGAATGAAAGTTTGCCTCCGCGAGATCCACTATTTATACTCTAGGCAAGTATTCCCCCTCCGTTGGTCGACGATAAGTTGCTCGTTATTGACAGCTCTGTTCGGGAAAGCGCACAAATGGACAGAACAAATATATGGGAAAATGGAAACGCTTAAAGTTTTCATGAATTTTAACCATTTACGAACCAGGGATTCTAATGTATAGCATATTAAACAAAATATTACGGAATTTGCGATTCGTTTAGTATGTAAATCGCCACAATCCGTTCACGGCGAAAATAGTTATTGACGTCAACTTTATTTCATAAAAACGTGACCTGTTTTCTGATTTGGCACCCTTAATGAAAGACAGAATATCAAATCTTGTGAATACAAAAGATGATTTAGAGCGTCACGATCACGATCACGAACTGAAAATTGTGTGCGATCAGTAACTTGTGACTCGGCGCATTATTTGGGATGAGGAACCAACTTTCTGAATTGTGATTTTAGAATTAAATTCGGTGTATTCCAACGAACAATTAACTCAGGATCACGTGTTTCTTCAAGGGTGTCAAATCAGAAAACATGTCACGTTGTTATGTTATGGAATAATAGAAGATTAATATCGATGATTCTTTTTGAATGATGAATCTCTGTAATCGGTGACATCACGATCCAAGAATAATATAAATGGACTGACTCATTTTTACTCATCCTTGCAAGAAAACGTTGAGTGTCGAGGACTGGAATAAAGCTCCGTCGTTTATGAATCGGTATGCTTTTATTGTCCAGTATAGCGCTCCCAGTGGTTGGTTTTGGAAACATTGACAGTAGTTCCACGGCTTTATTCCCGTTTCCACTTCACGTTGAAAACGAAATGAACGGCACGCCATTGAACTACGTTTTACGAGTTAGTGAAGCGTCAAAGATAACTATGGGTTTTCAGACAGAACACCTTTCAAATGGAAGTTATGAATGAAAATGACCTTCTCCGTATCAAATTAGTGTTCAATGTGAATGGAAAACTTTGTTTTCTTCATGTGGTGAAATAATCTATCACAAAAATTGTATTTGAAGATAATTTTATTTTATAATGATAAGGTTCAGTGGAAAACTAATTTCTTATTCAGATGTCGACACCGTACCATTGTCATCACGGATACACTTTAAAGGGTGTGTCACATCAAATTGCATCACGGAAAAAACGTTGTAGAAATTCGCCCAGTAGACCGATCCTTTTGAAAATTTTAGACAGTAAAATAAAAACTATTAAACAACTTTTGGCATTTTCTTTTTATTCATACTTCGAGCCCAAGCCCGTATGCTCGTACCTTCCTCTTTACCCCGTCCATAAGGTTCTGTACAACGTCAGGTTGTAGTTTTTTTTGAACAGAAATCCATTTTCTCTTGAAGTCCGCCTCCGATTTGACAACTTTTGGGTTCTTCCGGAGGGCCTGCTTCATAATCGCCCAATATTTCTCTATTCTCTATTAAGCTCCGGCGCGTTAGGCGGGTTCATTTCCTTTGGCACGAAGGTGACCCCGTTGGCTTCGTACCACTCCAACACGTCCTTTGAATAGTGGCACGAAGCGAGATCCGGCCAGAAGATGGTCGGGCCCTCGTGCTGCTTCAATAGTGGTAGTAAGCGCTTCTGTAGGCACTCCTTAAGGTAAACCTGCACGTTTACCGTGCCGGTCATCACGAAGGGGGCGCTCCGCTTTCTGCAAGAGCAGATCGCTTGTCACACCATGTACTTTTTGGCAAACTTGGATAGTTTCTGTATGCGAATCTCCTCCGGAACGCTGAATTTGTCCTCTGCGGAGAAGAACAACAGGCCCGGCAGCTGACGAAAGTCTGCTTTGACGTAGGTTTCGTCGTCCATTACCAGGCAATGCGGCTTCGTCAGCATTTCGGTGTACAGCTTCCGGGCTCGCGTCTTCCCCACCATGTTTTACCTTTCGTCGCGGTTAGGAGCCTTCTGAACCTTGTATGTACGCAGGCCCTCCCGCTGCTTGGTCCGCTGGACGAATGAACTTGACAAATTCAGCTTATTGGCGACATCCCGGACCGAACTTCTCGGATCACGTCTAAACTGCTTAACTACGCGCTTGTGATCTTTTTCACTGACGGAGCATCCATTTTTGCCGTTCTTCACCTTCCGGTCGATGATTAGGTTCTCGAAGTATCGTTTTAGTACTCTGCTGACCGTAGATTGGACGATTCCCAGCATCTTACCGATGTCCCGATGTGACAACTCCGGATTCTCGAAATGAGTGCACAGGATTAATTCACGATGCTCTTTTTCGTTCGACGACATTTTTCCAAATTTACGAAAAATTGACAGTGAAGCATGGCCAACGTGATCTATACACTCTTATCTGATTTTAAAACGAAAGCTGAAGATATAATTCCTAAAAATTAAATTTCTACAGCGTTTTTTCCGTGATGCAATTTGATGTGACACACCCTTTATTTCGTTTTCACCGTGAAGTGGAAACGGGAATAAAGCCGCCAATCTTTCTCTTGGAATCCTGTGCAACAATTTTAAATAAAGGTGGTATTTTCTTAAGTTAGTTTCGAATCATTTTATCAAAAATGTTAATTTTAGATGCCTTTATATGTATATATCTTATATATGTGTGGGATCTCATATATAAAATTCTCATGTCACGATGATTGTGGTCGAACTTCTCCTAAACGGCTCGACCAATTTTTATTAAATTATACATAAAATACTTAGTAGGCATGAGAAGAGGTACCGGTTACCGTATTTTTGAATACTGATATCGATTACCATATAAATAAATTATTAAAATTCTTCAAATATCACATATTCGTATCGCAAGATGATATTTTCATTATCAAATCTGATAACACACCGGCTGGAGAGCTGGTGTGTAGATTCAATGCGCATGTTGTTCAAAGATTTTGCTGGAATCGTAGTAGGCGACTGCACTACCGTTTCTAACGTTCCTAACATGCTCCGTCTCAACGTAGTGTTCTTTGCGTCATTTTTATCAGTACTTAGTTGAGATTTCTATGCCACGAAACACACCTTGAATGTATTCTGAGTGACAAGCTCTACAATATAGAAGTCAGAAAAAATTTCTTTCGCGTGAAAAATTCCCGGCCGGTTTAGTCATTATGAACATCATGACTCATTTTATTCATAATTATTTATGAATATGGGGTTAGAGGAGACGATCTATTTAAGATAGTGCGCTTGATGAATTTTTATGTGTGTCGTATGACGATTCGACGCAATCAGAACAACGTCATTCTACTATGTCGTAAGTTGTGCCCATAATTCATGGTCGACATATTCGCAAAGGTAGAAAGCAAACGACTGCGATTCCTACGAAAAAAATTACAAAAGAAGTGTAAGAAGTCTCACTTGTGGGACGCTATCATAGCAACACCGATACAGTCTTTGCTATTGCCATGCTAAAACGCATGCATTGTCATGACATAACTGCAACTGTGTTTCATTACAACATTAGACCTATTCGGTCCCACACGTTGCTGAATGTATTTGGTTGAATCGGAAAAGCAAGGATTACCTCATCTGCACATTTTTAGTTGGGTTAGTCGAAAAAATACGCCCTGAGGAAAACGATAGTGTAATTTTCTCGGATATTCTAGATACGTCTACTGATCAACAGCTCTTCTGTAATTTTAAATCCGATCGATTGCATTCCGTAATCCGTTCGACTCAAGTCCAATCGTGTTGTACACGCAATTCGACATATACGTAGTTGAGATTCGTGTTCATTTCAGTGAAGCGAAATATGTAATGATTTTTTGTATGAAATAAACACGCTTTTGAAACGAAAATTGTACATGAAAATATGCTTTAATATGTTTATCAGTGTTGGATTTCAGAATCCAAGTCGATTTCGATCAAATTCGTAAAATTCGGGGGACTGAGCAGTTATAAATTTATTCCGTATTTCCGTATTTTTCATCAACGAGACAGCAATTGAACGGCGGCCATCGTCTTGGCGCACCTTTTCTCGGCATATCAAACACATGTATGAACACAAGAGTCACGAACGTTTCACGTTAGTTTATCGAATAAAAATGCTCACCGTCATTTTCGGCAGCATAAACATTCCGCACGTTTTCGTTTAAATTGTTACATTCGACTTTTTTCAGTCGTTAAAGCATTTAAACACACTTACAATACGCTATTTCACAACCAACACGAATGTAATGAATTATAGAGCTTTTAAATTTTTCAGTTCATTCATCTCTGAACAACCAACATATTCACTAAAATAATTTATATGGCAGAACAACGTTTGCCGGGTCAGACTTCACAAAAAAAATTAGCTTTTTTTTTTTTTTTTTATCTTCGCTTATTTTTCGTCGGCCTATTTCCGCCACTTTAGTGCCAATCACCGACATCAGGGAGGCGACTCCACCTGTTCCTACCTATCAGACTCAACAACTCATGAGCCGGGCCAACTTCTTTTACTTCCGCTCCGAAGGAAGACGTAACCAGAGATTTTTCGCCTCAGAAAATCCCAACGACGCCAGCTGGGATTGAACCCAGGCCGATCGGATTGTGAGGCTGTTACGCTAACCATACAACCACTGGCGCCGTCAAAAAAAAAAAAAAAAAAAAAATTAGCTTTGATCGTATTTTGTTCTCGAGATGAATTTTCGAACAACAGATCGAAATAATGACTATACTAGGTATAGCTTCGTAAACATTAACGTTGTTTAAGGCAGTATTCTAGTCTAGAAATTTGAAAAAAAAACTTTTTCCTTCATATTTCCGTAGATTAGACGTTCAAGAATATACCCTAGAAAGGACTTATCGAATATCCTATTATTTACCAAGTTACCTGCTGCGGCCATAACAATTAACTTCAAACGCGTTTTTTTTCGACACTAGTTTTTTTTTTCAAACTGGCGTACACGATATCTCAAGTTTTACTGAACCGATTCATGCCAAATTTATATGGATACAATCTGCAGGCATCTCTCTATCGCATGAACCTCTAAAAAAATGATATTTTCAAAATTTTACTATTTTAAAAAATCGGAAAACGTAAGAAAAACTTTTTAAATCGCATTTTGTTTTTCAGACGGTCAAAAAAGATGTTTTTGACTTGTCCGAGGTTCATGCGATAGCGCCATCTTTACTGATTCAGAATCTGTTCGATTTTTTTGTTTCAGATAACCAGAAGGGCTGAAATCGTGTACGCCATGGCACAACTTTTTTTTGAATCCCCTTACTTCATCGGCTTGTAACTATTCTAGTCATGAATATTTTTTCTCCGTTCAGTTGTTGTTTTATTGTTGAAAGATAGATGAACAATTAATGATATAATGAATAGTAAAAATACTCTTTGTATTATTTTTACGGAGCTCGGAAAAACGTCCGAAATTCGTGTCTCTACACTAGAATACCCCCTTAAAGGAACGAAAGTTGAGGACATTTAAGCAATGTTTCATACTCCGAAGAATTCCTTTACTGATCCTTTGGATATGCGCAGATGATCGCATCTCTATTAATAAAAAACAGGAAGTGGGTTATATCTATGGTACAACCGCAATGGTGACGTAGGACTATCGTTGATTTAGTGATCATTTGTTTGAAGTTGAATCTGAATCCATTCTGAATGAAAGAATAAATGAATAGTTGGGGAACTTCGAAAACGAGAGCGTTACGTTGGAGGTACAAGGTTTTATGCATCCAATATTGGATATGAAAATATCCTACTGATGGGGAAGAATAATTTTCAGAAGCTTTCCTGCTAATTGCACTTGATTGAAAAATAACAGAACCAAATGTATTTGGTCGCAGAAAAACAAAAAAAAACATTAAAATAAACTCTTCCGCTTGAATGTAATTTTCAATCCCAAGGGGAACTGGCAGATTGTTTTGCAGTAACGATAACATCTTTCTGGATTCTTCTCGATTCTTCTCGAAGTCCACCACCAGTGGTTAATGTTAACTTGATAACCACCTGTTAATTGCACTTGATTTAAAAATCACAAAACCAAATGTATTTAGTCGCAGTGTTATATGGTTAGAAAACATTTAAATAAACTCTTTCGCATGAATGTATTTTTCAATTCCCATGGGAAATGGCAGATTATTTTTCAGCAACGATAATATTCTTCCGGAATCTTCTCGATGCTGGATGGCATTTAAACGAAAGAAGTTCCGTACGTATATATGTGTGTGTATGTATGTGTGTGGCCAGGTAATGAATCTCTTGATCCCTCACCATCCAGCTCGTCCAGCTGGTTCAACTCGTTCAGTAACGATGTTGTCTTGTCGATGTCCTCACGAAAAATGAATGCGTTTCACCACCAGAATATCGCTTATGTATGCTTTTTGTCCGTGATTGAATCGAGAGAAGGTGTGGTTTACGATGGCAATTTGGAAGGCAAACTAGAGGGGAATGAACTCTCTGAGTTTGAAACTTTCGGCGACTGAGCAATAATCAATTGAAAATTATATAATTTTCGCGATGCGAAACATTTTCCGTTGAGCGCGCATACAATATTGAATACGAAAATTTTCTACTGATGGGGAAGAATAATTTCAGAAGCTTTCCTGTTAATTGCCATTGATTGAAAAATCACAAAACCAAATGTATTTGGTTGCAGTGTCATATGGATAGAAAACATTAGAATAAACTCTTTCGCATCAATGTATTTTTCAATTCCCAGGGGAACTGGCAGATTATTTTTCAGCAACGATTAGATTTTTCCCGATTTTCCTCGATACTCGAAGCCCACCAGTGGTTAATGTCACTCGATAACCACCTGTTAATGGCACTTAATTGAAAAATATTTGGTCGCAGTGTTACATGGATAAAAAACATTAAAATGAACTCTTTCGCATGAATGTATTTTTCAGTACCCAGGGGAACTGGCAGATTATTTTGCTGAATTGCATCCAAACGAAGAGTTCCGCGCGTGTATGTGTGTGTGTGGCGGCTGCTCCGATCTCTTCCCGGGGAACCATTTGCGGCGTCACTCTCCTCCTGATGGATTCCCTTCTGGCCTAAGGTGCACAAACAGGCTCAGGGTGACACCGTTCATTCGCGCTTTCATGATAAACGAAGAGCTTCACCACAACAGAGACAACATGCTCCAATCGCTGTTCAATTAGAACTGAGTGGATTTCCGAGTGGCGCTCGCTTATATACCGATTGGTGTATTCAATAGCCTGTTTTGAAATCATTTTTAAGACTATTGAAACAAGTCTTTGGATCAAAAAGTAACAAGTATATAACGCGTAGACATTTTATCTTTCGAATGAAGTGTTCATCATACCATTTCGTTCAGTTGTTTATGAGCTATTATTGCTCAAAATCTCGGTCTCCGGCGTAACGCTTTCGTTTTCGAAACTTTGATTTTACACCCCGGTATAGAAATGAAAGACGTAGTCCTACGTCAAAACCACAGAGGAGCAACTCCAAATGAAATCGACAAATGACAAAACATGAGTATTTTTGATTCGAATGAAAGTGTGTATTCCGTTTGGGTGTGTGGAGGCGATCTGGCGTAGTGGTAACATCCATGCCTGTCACGCTGAAGGTCACGAGTTCAATTCTCACTCCCGACATTCTTCCAAAAATGGAAGCAAAAGTGACGAACCAGCCAAATGAGTTGAAAATCACTATAATACAGAAAAAAAATCCGTTTGGGTTAGAGGAAATATGAGTTTTCCACAGCAAATGGGAGTTTTTTGACTCAAGCGTAACTTTTGAAAACGGCGTATCGATTTGAGTAAGAGATGTCTTTGATAATTTATATCTCAAAAACTAAGAGTCGTACCGAAATAGTGTCTTAAAAAGAGTTATAGAGTATTGATGGTTGAATATGAAAAAAATGTACACTGAGAAAAAAAAAATTAGGGAATTCATAAAATCTCAAGAACATGATGGTATAACACGACAAACATATTTAAAGGGCCTATTTACTATTAAAAAGACAATAAATTACAAATATTTTTTAAATATCTCGAGAATGGCTACATTTAGAAGGACATTGTGATAACCTTTTTTGTTTTAAATCACATCAGGATTCATAATTTGTGGCTAAAAATGATTGCTAACATACAAAAATTCGAAGTTTCGAAAATTCCTAAAAATTCGATGTTTTTTCAAATTTCGTCAAAAATAGTTTTACCATCTTGGGCCCCTTATTTTAAATTTTCTACATAACTTCTATTTTATATGAAAAAATATTTAAAAAAACATATTTTTGGATATCGCAAATTAAATTTAAAAAAAAAGAGTACTAATTTTTCTTCTCAGTGTATATTTTTTTCAAATTAAGCCAACAATACCCTAAACTCTTTCTAACACACTATTTCGGTACGACTCATATTTTTTGAGATATAAATTATCAAAGATTTCTCTTACTAAAATCGATACGCCCTTTTCAAAAGCTACGCGTGAGTCAAAAAATTCCCAATTGCTGTGAAAAACTCATATTTCCTCCAACCCAAACGGAATACACACTTTAATTGGAATCAAAAATACAAGTTTTTAAAATCTGCATTTTTAGGACGATTTCATTTGGAATTGCTGAGAGATGAAAGTTAGGGAAGGCATAGACGACATTCATTCAGATTTTCAACAAGTTGTCCCTATCCCCCAATCCCTTCATACGCATTGTAACATACTGAGTGGAATGCTATTCTTCGGTTCCATTAAAGCATGAATCCTGTGTAAATGTGTGTTACATTTTGCGGATTTTCCCTTCACTATCAGCGTCTGGGATGTAACAAAAGACGGTACGCTCCATCGGCCTCTGGGTACTACCCGTGCTGCATCATTCCCAGTATGCTCTCTTTCAACCATTACAAAGGGGGGGTGGGTGGTTGGACTAGGGTCTCCGTTGCGTTTCAGTTTGCGTATGTTCCTCAAAGAAAATCTCTTCTCAACGGTGTATCATACGCGTTTTTTTTTTTCATTAGTCCTCTACAGAGATTCCGATACCAAAACCACACACATTGATTACATTCTCAAGCAAAAAATCGGGATATGTCGGGGGAGAATCGCGAATGTCACGGGGGTAGTCATACTAAAATTTCTCCAGTACCACTTGTCATCAACCAGCAGGGACTCGCCGAGGGAAAGTCAATTCAAAAGAAGCACTCCCGCCGCCACTTGGGTCGAAAGCTTCTGCAGGTAAGAGTGGAAAAATATTGATCGGTTTCCGTCTGGTTCTGACAAAATGCATGACAGACATTAATTCCTTCTGGCAAACATTTGCCTTTGGTGCCGAGGTTACCAAGAAGTATCTGTTGACATAGAGGCTCGCAGATTGAATTTCACTTTTCATCGCATACGAAAAAAGGGGTGAGGCGCTAATACTTCGTTTGTCATTCCTTTCACTTCGAATTTTCTGAATATCAATGTGATGGAAAACTCACCTTTCAAGCTGAAAAATTAACAATCTCGTCACATTTCTTTCATTGAATAATCAGCAATACATTTCACTGCAAAACGATGCAATTTGTAACGAGAATGTAATTATAGAATGTTGGCATTCGCGATCAGACAATGACAATAAACAATAATAGAACCAATTCGTTACACGCCCGGGAGAGAACTGTCAAGCCGCCAGCGTCCGATACTTTTTGCTCTTGCTCTCTGCAGCCGATCCACGCGTGCAGGATAACGAAATGAGAGAGGAAAATGCTACACGTTGGGGTAGTATGAAAAGCCAAAAGAAAATAAGTTGGGGAAGGAAATTTTGTGTTGGGGATGTGAGCCGACATTAGACAGGGGTGACATCACTCCCTATTGTCAAAAAGAAGAATATTCATACAGTATTACATATTAGGTTGGGGAAAAAGAAATCCAGTATTTTCTCGGTAGCTGGCTATAGTGACCGATATCTCGCATAATATCGATCATGCAATTTCAAGTTTATGCTCGTTGTTAACGTGACATTTCACATTAAAAACATTATTTTGTTGTTGTAACAGCTAAATACGTGCAATTTAATTCATAATTTATAAAAAAAATATTTTCTTATTTTTTTAGTGCAGATTTATTTTTTTTACATCAAATTCAGATCTCTACTGTTATCAAATGGACCGTTTGAAGCTAGCGATTGGCCAGATACGTCCAGAATTGGCCAACAGAAAAGGTGTTGTGTTCCATCAGGACAACGCAAGGCCACACATGTCTATAGTGACTCGCCAGAAACTCCGGCAGCTTGATTGGGACCTAATATATACAGCAGAGTGCCAATGAAAATGGTCATCTTGAATTTTCAAACGGGAATTTCTTAAAAAATTTGTTTCGCACGAAAGCCCTAGGCAAAATATCAGCTCAATCGGACCTCATTTACTAGTGTCGCACAGTCGTCAAAGTTTTGACTGTTTTGAAACGCAAAAATAACCCTAGTACATGGGTACATGAAATCGGGGTTTGAAAAAAAAACCATTCGATTGAGCCTCCTACAGGAAATAAATGATTGCGAAATTGTATGTTCGAAAAATTTCAATAGTGTAAATATCGATTAATTTAGCCCACCATGTATTGTCGAAAAGTTACATTGTTGTCCGTGATACATACGTGTCCACAATTTCATGTGTGGATGAAATCATCTGTACGTGGAGCATTCATTATACAACTGAATGACAATCTCCCAGCCCTCTACACTCTGTCCAACTTCTATAAGATCAGGTGATGATCCTGCAGCTTTGTGTCAATGTAAACAAACAATGCTTCAATTTATATTCTAAAGGGTGTGTCACATCAAATTGCATCACGGAAAAAACGCTGTAGAAATTCGCCCAGTAGACCGATCCTTTTGAAAATTTTAGACAGTAAAATAAAAACTATTAAACAACTGTTGGCATTTTCTTTTTATTCATACTTCGAGCCCAAGCCCGTATGCTCGCCCTTTCCTCTTTACCCCGTCCATAAGGTTCTGTACAACGTCAGGTTGTAGTTTTTTTTGAACAGAAATCCATTTTCTCTTGAAGTCCGCCTCCGATTTGACAACTTTTGGGTTCTTCCGGAGGGCCTGTCTCATAATCGCCCAATATTTCTCTATTGGGCGAAGCTCCGGCGCGTTGGGCGGGTTCATTTCCTTTGGCACGAAGGTGACCCCGTTGGCTTCGTACCACTCCAACACGTCCTTTGAATAGTGGCACGAAGCGAGATCCGGCCAGAAGATGGTCGGGCACTCCTTAAGGTAAACCTGCCCGTTTACCGTGCCGGTCATCACGAAGGGGGCGCTCCGCTTTCCGCAAGAGCAGATCGCTTGCCACACCATGTACTTTTTGGCAAACTTGGATAGTTTCTGCTTGCGAATCTCCTCCGGAACGCTGAATTTGTCCTCTGCGGAGAAGAATAACAGGCCCGGCAGCTGACGAAAGTCCGCTTTGACGTAGGTTTCATCGTCCATTACCAGGCAATGCGGCTTCGTCAGCATTTCGGTGTACAGCTTCCGGGCTCGCGTCTTCCCCACCATGTTTTGCCTTTCGTCGCGGTTAGGAGCCTTCTGAACCTTGTATGTACGCAGGCCCTCCCGCTGCTTGGTCCGCTGGACGAATGAACTTGACAAATTCAGCTTATTGGCGACATCCCGGACCGAACTTCTCGGATCACGTCTAAACTGCTTAACTACGCGCTTGTGATCTTTTTCACTGACGAAGCATCCATTTTTGCCGTTCTTCACCTTCCGGTCGATGGTTAGGTTCTCGAAGTATTGTTTTAGTACTCTGCTGACCGTGGATTGGACGATTCCCAGCATCTTACCGATGTCCCGATGTGACAACTCCGGATTCTCGAAATAAGTACAGGATTAATTCACGACGCTCTTTTTCGTTCGACGACATTTTTCCAAATTTACGAAAAATTGACAGTGAAGCATGGCCAACGTGATCTATACACTCTTATCTGATTATAAGCGAAAGCTGAAGATATAATTCCTAAAAATTAAATTTCTACAGCGTTTTTTCCGTGATGCAATTTGATGTGACACACCCTTTAGTGTGTAGGTATTGGTGACTACCATACACTGCATGATTTTTACATGTGTGTGTGCAAGCGCTGAGCGTAAACGAGTGTTTTTGTAGTTTTCAAGTGTCAAGTTTCTAAAAGACCAGTTTCGTTGTTTTAATTGTTTCAACCAATAAATCTGGAAAATGCGGAAAAGTGCTCACGGAGAGAGAAGAAAGACAAATCGATGCATTTCACCAAGAAAATGTTGGTATCAGAGAAATTGCTCGTCGGATTGGACGATCCCATCAAGTAGTGCTCAATTATTTGGCGAATCCGCATGGATACGATAAGAAGGTTAGAGCTCCACGTGAATCGAAGCTCTCTGACCGGGATAAGCGGGAAATAGCTAGAACAGCTTCGAAAACCTCAAAATTGCTTAATCATATAAAGCAATATTTCAATTTAAATGTTACTCGGGCGACAAGTCAAGTTTTGGTAAAAAAATCCGCACATAAAGAGGGCTTAAATGGTAAAAGTTCCTCATCTTACACCAACTCACATCGGAAGACGTCTGAGTTTTGTCAAAGCTCACATGAACCGACAGTGGGACATGGTATGTTGTGAATGTTTCTAAAAGAATACATTTAGCTAAATACCATAACGATAAGTTCTTCAATGTATAGCTTATTTTGACTGACGAAGTTCAATTTGGATGGTCCTGATGGTTTCAACGGGTACTGGCGTGATTTACGAAAGAATTCCTTCAACGTATTTTTCAACGAGGAATTTTGGTGGAGTCTCGTGCATAGTTTGAGCGGGATTCTGCAACCGGAAAGCTCAAGATAGCTTTCACATCATTCAAGGATTACATGCATGTTCTGGAATCCTCTCTCCTACCGTTTTTGCGTGGAAATCGTCACAAAAAAGTCACATTCCAGCAACACAATGCTACTATTCATACCAGCAAGGAAAGTGAGCTATGAATTAAGGACCAAGAACTTAATTTTTTGGACTGTCCGGCTCGCTCTCCAGACTTGAATCCTGTTGAAAATCTTATGGGGATCCTTGTACGCAGAATCTACACTGAGAGAAAACGGTTCACCACGATTGAAGAGCTCAAGGTATGGAAAATATATCGAGAAATCCGTTCAGCAGAATTTGGTAAATAGTATTCCAACGCGTATTTTCCAGGTTATTAGTCGAAATGGAAAGGTTGCCAATTATTGGCTTATGAATTTTGAAATGGTTTTATAGAAACTGGACAGCTGAGTTTGTCATTTAAGCACAATAAATAAACAAACAACTCTTTTGAACGAAATGGACGTTAAATATACTTTATTCTAAACAATCAACAATGTATGAATGTATCCTGTTGAAATTCTAACTGTTTGTGTTGCAACGAAATAAAATCAGGGTGGTCTTATAGAAGCTGGACAGAGTGTATGTCATTGTTTTTACACAGCGTATCTGTACTTTGCAGGTTTAGAAAAATATTCGTTTTCGGGAAATGGATAATCGGAAAGAAATACTTCTTGAGCATTGACATTTCTCCACCACTAACAATGAAAATAACGGCCGAAGGTTACTGTCCTACAATTGGAAGGGTTGATTGACATACAATTGACAGAACACCACGAAGCGAACGTATCCAGCTGTCGTTGGAGAAAGATAGCATCGGCGGTTGAGCGGATCTGGAAGAATAAATTTAAATCCTCGGCGAATGAAGCTCGAGATCCCCCTAGCACCGAAAAAATATCGTTAAAATAGAACAAGAAAGCTAGAGCACCCAAATGGCTTCCTTGTTGTATTCCAGAAGTTGCTGCGAACGGCTCTGAGCTGTTGGCTCCGACTGAAACAGTGATTTAACGTCCTTTGAGGTAAGATTCGAACCCACTTTTTGATACAGCGCAAAGGCAGGGAATCCCTCTGTAGTTATCAATACTCTGCTTATCGCCTTTTTTGTGGATCGGAAACATCGTGGCAGTCTTTGCCAAAGTTTCTGAAAAGTGCAAGCTCTGTTCTATGCTCCATTCGTACATATTTTGCGAATTCATTTAGGGTTGAAAATTTTTCCACGTCCATTCAACACGGTAGCAAAATAGAAATGACATTGACAAGGGCAAGCAAAATTGGCCTATCGAACAATCATGGCTTTGGGTCAATAAGTAACCAGCATCACTACAGACCTTCTACCTTCCGAATGAATTGTTTGTCATACCACTTCGATCAGATTTCAAATCAAATATTAAGGGAGTATTATAGTGTAGATGCACGAATTTCTGTCGTTTGTTGAGCTCTGAACGAATAAAACAAAGAATACTTTCACCATACGATATTTCATTATTTTCTAATGGGATTTTCGAAAAATCCTTTCTAAATATTTCTTTGTATGTCTAAACTTCAGAAATATGACGAATAAAATTTTGATTTTTTTTTCCAAATTTCTAGACTAGAATACCCCCTTACCGCACAAAACGGCCTCTTGATAAAATCTCACCGCACTGTGTTGGTTTCTCGAATAAGAATAATTAGCTAATACTAGAAGGATAAGCAAAAAAGAGTTGTCTTTCCAATATTCCGGAACCCAAATTAGCTTCTGCATGGATCGACTCGAAGCGTTCGGTAATTTTTTTTTTATCTTAGCTTATTTTTCGTCGGCCTATTTCCGCCACTTCAGTGCCAATCACCGACATCAGGGAGGCGACTCCACCTGTTCCTACCTATCAGACTCAACAACTCATAAGCCGGGCCAACTTCTTTTACTTCCCCTCCGAAGGAAGACGTAACCAGAGATTTTTCGCCTCAGAAAATCCCAACGACGCCAGCTGGGATTGAACCCAGGCCGATCGGATTGTGAGGCTGTTACGCTAACCACACAACCACTGGCGCCGTCCCAGCGTTCGGTAATGTTCGTGTACAAACCTGGATGATCCTTTTCGGTACAAGCCAGCGGTCCACCAGAATCTTCGCTGCGTAAATCGATTCATTCTTAAAAATGCTCATCACATATTACTCGTCTCATCCTCATGACAAGAGTTCAAGTCCGTACATTCACGATATATTACAGAAGACTGTGAAACAAGGGACAGAGGAGTGCTTTCAAAGCATAGACATCATTGAAGCTGGATGTTTGTCTCGAGGGATCCCGAGGACAGAAAATCCCTCTACTGTCGCAGTTAATAAATCCTTTTGAAAGCGGAGTTTGAAGTCTAGATCCTAGGTCGCATATCGGAGTAGTAAATATCGATAAAAACACTTCCAGAAGGTCGACGTGATTAGAATCGACCTAAATCTTGCACTCTACTTCCCTAATCAAGGCATTCGCACATGAAGTTTATTGCCGTGGATCTATGCCGGATGAACCCGTGTTGAATATTTGCATTCATTTATTATGTACGTAACCGCCTTTTAAAGTTTTTTTTCCTGAAGGAGCCTGCACTCTCTGCGACTATTAGTTCGATTTATTGTGGTGAATATCTCACTCAACAAACAAAGCATCGTTACTCGACGATAGTTATTGACGCAGTTAACTTTGCCAATGTACATATACTCGGGGAAGTCTATCCGTTAGAGATCGATCGAACGGATGTTAAATAGGAATAAAATTCTAATTACTTTCTGCACGAAAATTTACAATAACGGAAGGAACAAGAGGGAAATTTAAGATATGATGAAGAAAATATAAAAGAATTTAGTGAAGGTCTGTGAACACAACATTGTGCCTCTAAGTTTACTTCTTAACCCACATTGCAATATCATAATCATTAAACCCCTCGACTGTTAACAATGACTACCAGCAGGAGAGGAATCATCTCATCGTCGACTTTTCAAAACACAATAGACACATTATCGATGAAACTAGGTTATTATATCGCCATCGATTTGACTCTGACTAAGCTCGTTCTTCTGCGATCTATCACAGTCGGTCATTGTTCTCGTGACCTTGTGGACTCATCCTTGGGCATGTTTGTAAGATGGGTAAATTGGGCACAACAATATTGACTGTTGTTTTAGTTTTCCTATGCAAGGTAAAAATAAATCTCCGCCATTATTATTCAAAACCTCAAATAGAGATTTATCCTGCAGCAATCTCTCGAAGTCCGTGGAGATAACAGTGCGCCTTTGATCGTCCAACCTGAGCACACACTTGCGGGTTCTGACACGGAAAGCGCCACGCCTGGGGCGATCCAGGATCCCAGCGCGGCGAAAAATTTAGCCAAAGAGATCAGTTCCAAAGCTCTGCCACCACATCGACAGGAAGACCTAGCATTGGAGCTGCGTCATGAAATTCTTCAAAACAACGACACAACCGATAAGACGGTACAATTGGTGCGTGAAAGTCATTTGCTGAATGCGTTCCACGAGGCTATTGACGAGAAGATTGTGAATCACACCTTCATTCACACGTTGAGAAGGGTCGGCGAGCCGCCTGAGATAAGTGACTACACCAGGGACTCACTGATCGTTAACTCGATCCGAGAGGATGTGAATTTCACATTTGGTGAGGGTGTGTTCCAGTGGAAGACGTTGAAGCACAAGACCAACGATCAGCATATGATATTTGGGCTGAGCAACGAGAGTATTGTGGTCCTCTACGAACAATTTGGCGAATACGAGCTGAAGCAAACGATTCCGATGGAGACACTGCCTACGGCTTTTGAAGTTACTACAGTATGGGATACGACGGAAGAGTCGGCGGTTGGTTGTTTGATTGTTGCGACAGAACTGTCGCTAGTTTGGTACACGATAAGAGATAGCACGGGTTTTGTTGCGAAGGAAGAGTGGCGATGGCCTTTGCTGAAAATAACGACACTTATTAAAGTGTTTACTTTTAAGGATATCCATATGATTCTGCTCATAGGAACACACCCGAACAAACAAAAGTCCATTTCAGCTACCCTGTACGAGTTTCAATTTGAACAGCATCAATTTTGGTTGATGCAGAAGCTTCAACTGAACTTTCCTTGTAAGACAGTTGGTGTTGTTAATACTGGGAGCGAGTTTCTGATTGCGTTTCCTCAAAATGATACCGCCCATGTGTACACCCTCGAAGCTGGTAAGAGATATCGTGGAAAATTCACGCCAATCGCAAACTTCACCTCGGAACAGCTGAACTCTGTAGGAGCTTTCCAGATTGGACGCTACGCATACATTGCGATTGGCGGAAAGAATCCACAAATCGTTCGCTATGCGAACGAACATTTCGAAACACAAAGTCTCCCAACGCAGGCATTTGAAATAGTTGAAGCATTTTTCGAAATCCCTACCAGCTCCTATCGAGACGACTTGATCCTGTTGGTACAGCACAGAACGACCTTCTCAACGCACGACTTGCAGCGATTGGAACTCTTTGCGTGGAATGGTGAGTCGTTCGACATACGGAGTAACATCCCTTGCTACGTGGAAGATGAGCTGCACGACTATGAAGTGTCGTGTCTGCTGGACTTGTACCGCTCCTCAGGTATCCATGGTTCTACCGTTGTCCAAGTGGGCAAACAAGTGTCCATGATTGTTCCTCGCTACAAAGCCCATTCGAGTTTGTTCCATCTACACATCGAAATGCTCTCGGCAGAGCATCCAATCACCCAGAAGATTAACGAGATTCACGAAACGATCGAAGCCTTCACCAGGATTATCGAGTACCAGGATATCGTGATACGACAGGCACTGGCGCTGATCGGGGAGCCAAGTCTGATGAACCAAGAACGCATACTGCTGGAAAACTGCACCATGGGTCACATTGAAGCCAACGTTGTGTATCAGCATTCGGCGCTCCGCTGGCCGGATGATCGCATCATTGTTGGAAATGTCACGTGGACCTACGCAGACACTGCGATCGACGTTCCCACAATGGTTTTGGATATGGAAAACGATAAAGCCGAACTGGCCCAGCTGGAACATCAGCTGCAGTACACCGTCCGACGACACAACGATAGTTTCTCGTTGAATCTGGAGCAACCATTGCACGTGCATGGACAGGTAGAAGTTGGTGGATCGCTGGTGACCGATGATCTGTACGTGCGACGATTGGTGGAGGAACCGTTCACAATACGGGAACCTCGTGACACCGAGGAACCGCTGAGGGAAATGCATGTGAAGAATCTTAAAGTGCAACATTTGAACTTCGAAACGGTCAATGGAATACCGGCGAGTGAACTGGTGTTCAATACTGGTGATACGATAGTGTTAGAGGATAAGATAGTGTTCGAAGGATCGCTGGAGGCGTATAATATTATTCTCCCGAAAGGAGGCATGGTTAACGGAGTGGATTTGAGTGAGTCCACGGTGTATTTCAACTGCAAGAATCGTCGCTGGAAAAAGCTGCATTTCGACTCGGTGGAAGTTCTAGGTGATGTCTCGGTGGCAGAGTCCATCAACGGAATGAAGCTTGACTTGGAGGAGATTGATGCGAAAATGAGGGCTGCTAGTCCCGAGGAGAATGTAGATGTTTTGGTTGCGGATAAGCTAGTGCTAGATGGAAGCTTGTATTTCCAGACCATCAACGGGATTCCGTGGGGTGACATCATTAATCATATCGTGTTGAAAAATCGGCCGAACAGACTTGCGGAACTTAAGATCGAAGGAAATTTAATACTGAACCATCCCAACATCACGGTGTACCATCTGAATGGACTTGAATTTCCCGACGATTTCTTGCTGTCGAACAGCCCGCGGGAAGCGATCGTGACCGGACACAAGCGATTTATGAACACAACCTGTGAGTATATTGATGCTATAATCAAGCGTTCCGTAGTAGAATTTCTTGTACATCAATGACAATCAATGTTGGTAAACAGGTTTGCGAAAATCATATTGTGAATTATGGGTAAAATCCTATCAATTTTCCCCCTCTAACAGAATTATGCCATAACCTACACTATCTATATATTTAGTTCCTGTCCGCGTTACGCTCTGAACCTTTTCGACAGTCGGTCTCGAAGGTGCCGTAGGATTCATCGAAATTGGTGTTGGTGGTGCGACAGATAACATTGCCATTGTTCTCAAAGACATCTGACTGACTGGAGTTACTATCAAAAACCTCCATCATGGTATCACTTTCGATATTCTGCTTTTTGGGACCTGGTATCATATAGCCCACATGCCGCTTCCAGATTCCGCCGTTATGCAACTCGAGCATATAGTGGAGCTTACCTAATCGTTCAGTTTTTGCACAGAACTGCCACTGGGAAGATCCCAATAAATCTCATGCAGCAATCCTCTCGTTGATCGCAAAATGGTGCGTTAACATGAACAAACAAATCAAACCTGAACTTAATCTGGCTCCCAAACACCAGCATAGATGGTGACTTTCCACTTGTTGAGTGTACTGTTCATCGGTAACCCATCAAGATAAAATTTTGTAGAGATCAAACTGTACATCTTTTCGTTAACATTTCAAAGCCTTCAGTTTATTTTAAAAAGTCTAGACGAATTATTCGTAGCTGGGTTATAAGGAGCTCCCATTTTTCGCATGATGTTGCCTTGATTCCGAATCTTTTGGAATTGGTCTGAAATAAATTGAACTCCTCGATAATTGACGACGATTGACGGAACTTCATAGATCACTAGGTACTCTCGGAAACGGTCGATGGAGGTATCTGTCGCCATATCGGAAATTATCTCATCCTATAGTATATGTATTCGTATATGAACCTACAATCATGAAAAAGTGTAGTCCATGAAACGGTCTAACAAAGAATGCGTGGATTCGCTGGAATAGCTCTGAACCTCGTTCTCAGCAATGCGACGTCACTTTCACGGGGTTTTCCCGTACTCCGTCTCTTAAAAAATCTTCTATATCACAGCCAACGATCTCCCACCCGCAATACGGTCGGGCCAATAATTTCATTCTGGATACACCGAAATGTTCTGTGCGTAATCCCTCCAAAACTCGGCGCCGCAGCTCAGGCGAAATGTAGACTTGTGTGATTCTCATTGGGTAACCTGTTTGGATCGAGAATTCGCTCTGGTTGATTCAAGTCCCGTCCTTCAACGTGCCTTCCAAATTTCAGATTTATTAGCAATACCAGCTGACCCGGCAAACTTCGTCCCGCCCATTATTTGTTTTTTGTTATTGTTATTTTGTTTGTAATACCTTCAAACATTCACGTTTTCATACTAAGCGCAAGTTCATGAGTCCAATCTGTTCATTGATTGATCTTCTAATCGACCCCGTTGAATTTGCCTTTTAATATAAAATTCCTAGTACTTCTACCAAAACTCATCATTATAATATCGGATTATTTTCAAACACAATTCTCGTTCAAGATTGCTCAACTATTCGCAAATAACATGTTTCTCCGCTACATGGAATAAATGTTTCATTTGCTTGATTAATTCTCGAGTAATGCAGAAATGTGTGTTTCATTTGTATGAGAGTATCCCCCCCCCCCCCTAAGAGAGGGGGAGGAGTATCTAACCAACGTAAAAATATTTATTGCACCCTGAAACCTTCACATGCCAAATTTGGCTCCATTTGCTTGATCAATTCTCAAGTAATGCAGAAATTTGTGTTTCATTTGTATGGCAGCCTCCCCTCAAACTCAACTCAAACTCAGGCTCAAACTATCATGAAAACCTTCCCCGGGCCCAAAAACCCCTACATATCAATTTTCATGTCGATCAGTTCTGTAGTTTCCGAGTGCATAAGAATCAGACAGACAGACAGAAATCCATTTTTATATGCGGTTTATCCGCGAAAGTGAGTTCCATAGTAATTCTATGTACCTACCCTAAATTTGACAATGAGTGGTAGGTTTTTGTTCTTCTGTTTTGCTCATGACTTTCACATTATTTGACTACTGGTGTACACGACCTTACAGATAGATAGTGCAATGATTCCTGTATTGATAAATCATTGTTTTCATACTGAAATATCTGTATTTTTTGTGTTTGCACCTCATTTTTAGTCATTTGTTGTGTTATCTGCGATTTTCGTGATCAGCGGTGAGCTAGGCCGACTATTCCGCGGATAATCGGGGTTCCACTGTATATAGATTTTCAGGTTAGAGTCCTCTTTGGTGTAATCCACCAGCTCTTCATTTCGATTTGACTCACCTTAACGAGATCCACTTCTTCAATGAAGTTATGGTTATTTCTACAGTGATAGACATTCGTTTAGCCGCACTTGAAAAAAAATACTTGAAACACTTACACAAAACAACTAGGAATGTTCTTTTCATCGGGATACTGATTTGCTGTAGTGATAGTATATTTAAGTCATTTTATTGAAACGACGTGCGTCACAATCTCACACATACATACACACACACACACACAAGGCGGCATTGGTGGATATAAACATTCAAACGTCGTTTTTTCCCGAGGCATACGTTTAGCCGCAGGGCATAAAAATCGAGTTTTCGCATAATCACCAACCCTTTATCTGTGGTTTTTGAAAAAAATACTTGGGAATGTTCAATTTACAAGATAAATATTAGATGTGCAACGTAAGAAGTTGGTCAGCTAAGTGATTTACGTAGAATTTAAAGGAATGGCGAAAGGTATTCTATTGACGGAAGAGGGGCGGAAAATAATAAAGATATTCAGTGAACAATAGTTTTCTAATCGCTTGATCGTAACAAAAATTGATCGATCTGAGAAAGTGGTACGGAATTTCTTTAAATAGTGCCAGAAATATGGGATATAACGACCAACAAATGGGAACATCAAAGTTACTTTGCGTCTTATAGGTCGAATAAGACACGAAGCAACCAGGAAACGATGTCCTGCTCATACATTAAATCAGAATCGGTTGTTCCAATAACGAAGAGGCATATTGCGCGCATCTTGAATGAGTTACCAAACATCATGTGGAAGAAACCTCAAGGGAAACCGAAACTGACCGCCACCCATAAGCAGAACCATCTCATTTTCGCCCGGCAATACATGGCATGGAAACTAGAATGGAGAAATGTCGTATTTTCCGGCGAAAAAAGTTCAATTTGGATGGTCCGGACTGTTACAGTTGCTTTTGATACAATTTAAGTCAACGGCATGTCGTCAGATCGAAGCGAAACTTTGGGGGCGGAAGTTTGACAGTGTGGGGAGCCGTTTCCTATCACAGCAAGCTTCCCATTTGTTTCATTTTCACCCGAATGAACTCCGAAAAGCATCTTCAATTACTGGAGGACGTTTTGATTGGCCATATTGAGAACAACGCTACCGAGGATGTCGTTTTTTCAGCAGGATTATGCATAGATCCACGTTTCCAAGCAATCGTAGGCATGGTTTGCAGAGAAGGACATTCCGCTTCTTGAATGACCTGCTTGCAGTCGATTTCAATCCCATAGAGAACCTTTGGAGAATCTTGGCCGAGATGGTCTATGCAAGCGGATGACAATTTGACAACATTTCCAGTCTCAAGGCAGTAATTCAGGAGTGTTAGGCAACAATATGACTTTAAAAGCTGTCTGACTCGATGCCAAATCGAGTTTTCAAAGTGATCCGAAATAGAGGTGGACATACTAAATATTAGCTACCGATTGGACTCGGAATTTGCCGCACAAATTTCCTTTTATTGAAATTTTAGGATGCGACTAAACGAATGTCCACCCTGATTTCACATATTTGAATTACTTAGAAAACAAAAAGTGAATTTATTTTTTTTTTTAAGAATGAATTCGATGAAAATAAACAATAACAGTCTTTTATGAACAAAACTGTACAAAGAATTGACTTATTTTTAAAAATATTAAAGAAGAATAGGGTGCGGCTAAACGAATGTCTACCACTGTATCTTGAATCGGTAATTTCATTTCGACTGCATCTGCGCTCAGGATTGGTAGTATTTTGTGAGGCGCCAAGATTTGAGCAACACTCTTGTTGTCGGTTACGGGACTGAATTTGTGTCCATAGAGGTATTGGTAAAACTTTTTAACCCCAAATATAATTACACACGCCTCTTTCTCAAATTGTATGTAGTTTTGTTGCGATTCGTTCAAATGTTTTAGAGGCACGATGAATTGACCTTTCCGTTCCATTCGATTACGGATGGCTCAGCATTGCGCCAACACCATATGATGATGCATCGGTTGCCAATATGAGTGGAAGTTTTGGGACGCGGTATACTAAAAATATGTCGAATTTAATCTCATTGAAATCCACAGAAACACCTTTTCGCAATCCACGTTCAACGTTCGTACTCGATCCCACCGTTTTAATGTAGACTGATTTCGCTGTTCTTTCTCCAAGTTGTCTTCAAATTTGGAAAGCTTCGCAGCACTTTGCAGCTCCGCTACGAACTTCTTAAAAGTTTCTCCTCATTTGCACCTTCTGACGATTCTCCGGTACATTAGACGTCAGAAAACTTCCTCCCAAGCGCTTTACTCATCTCGTCCACTTGCTTTTCTCTTTGTCGAACAGCTCGACCGCGAAATTAGGCGCACCAGACCTTTGCAAGTATCCACTTAGGGTTTTTTTTCGTATTGTCACTAAACTGCTGTAATCAGGCGCTCCACAGTAGAAATTCAGGACTGGTAAAAAAGAAAACGCTAGTTACTTATTCACTTACTGACAACTTAATGACAATTTATTTCATTCGCTCTCCTCTTGTACATCAACGAAAATCAATTTTACTAGACAAGCTGTGCAAATAATACTGCGCATTATGGATTAAAACCTAATAATTGAAACCGATGTTCCAACTTATTTCTAATTTCAATACCACTCTTCAGACATCAACACTCTTACCGTCGAGGGAACGGTCAACGGGACCGATCTACGTGAGCTTATCACTCTACACGACGACCAGCACATCGCGGGCAACATCACCATCGGCCAGCTGCAGGTTTCGGAGGGACTCGAAGTGAAAGGCACCATACGGGGCAGTTATATGGACGAGTTCCTGAGCAGTCCAACATTGCTGAGTGCGTCCCACATCAAAACAGCTTGCCAGTTCGATCAGCTGCACGTCGATGGTCCAATTATTGTAAAGCACACGATGAATGGCAACGATCTTGACGCTATCCTTGCCGATGTTGTGTACGACACTGAACGGAACGTGGAGATCGTGGGGACCAAACGCATCGCGTCAGCGGAATTCCGGGGCGGTTTGACGCTTACGTCCAACATGATCAACGGTCACAGTTTGGATGAGTTCGTGACGCGCAGTACAGACCAGGTGTTGAATATCTCGGAGATCAGTGGAGATATATTCATTCAACATTTGACGATTGATGGACTGTTTGATGGATTGAATGTCACAGAGATGGATCTCAATTCGATCAAGATCTTCGGTGATCAATATACGGGGGCGACGTTGATATTTCAGAACCCAAGCGACTCCCCGTATCCGGATATCGAAGCGAACGAGTTGAGGATTCAAAAGGCGTTGAACTCTAAAAGTAGATCTGAGTATATGGATATCGAGCAGGATGAGTTGGTGTTCACCGGAGAAATCGACATCACTGATTTAGAGGTGGAACATTTGAAGCTTGTCAACTCGGCTATTGACGGACCTTCGAAGACGATCGGCAATGTGCATCTGCCAACGTTTGACGAGCTGCGATTTAGCTTGACGCGACCACAAGACATCACAGCTCCATTTTACATCGAGCAGCTGATTGTTGCCAAACAGATTGAAGCAGCATACGTAAACGGGCAGGATTTGAGTGGTCTACGAGAGGAGCTTGATCGTGTTAACAACATCAAGAGTCATCTTTTGATGGGGAACATTCCGATCGAAAATCTCTATGTGAAGGGTGATATACAGGTTAACATGCTGAATGACGTTAACTTTGATGAACTGCTGCATAATGTTATCTGGCTGGATCGAACCAACCGGATCCCGGGAACAATGCGCTTTTTGGATCCGCTCTACATTGAGGGCAATTTCACTGTCAATGGTTTTGTGAACGATGTTAACTTTGACGAATTCGTACAGGATCTCGCGTTGAAATCAACGGGAGTGACAGAGTTCACCGCGACCAAAGTGTTCACAAACGGCTTCATCGTAGGTGGTGATATGGAGACCCAAAGCATCAACAATATCGATGTTCAAGATATGGCGTTGAAGAATCAAACGATCGTTCTGCACGGCGACCTGGAAATAATTGGTCAACTCTCCGTCGAAAATCTCCAGATAGATGGCCTTCTTAACGGGGAACCCGTACAGGACCTGGTGGATCTGTATCAATATGATGAGTCCAGGGATATGCACGTGATCAATGGTGATATGTATTTCGATAAAGTATCAATCAATTCGTTGAATATCAACGGTTCACTCAACCACATTCCCAATGTGGATGTTTATTTACGCTCGCTAATCCGAAAAGATCAGGACTACATCTTCACCGAACCAATAACGTTCTTGGATGATGTGATCATTGAAAAGGACTTCACTATCAACACTTTAGCAGGAATAGATATTTCCAACATTGCAAATGAAATTGTGAGAATTAACAGCGAAATGCCGGTGGAACTGATGGGAGAGGTAGTATTCATGGACTCAGTCTACGTGAAAGATATGGCAATTTACGGAGATCTCATTACACCGAATATTGATGGATTCAACCCCGATACGTGGATCCGTAATGGGATCATGGTCAATAAAGACGTGGAGATATACGGTAAGACATTAATCATGTAGGTCCACTGATACAGGTATACTCATACTGAACAATTTGGGAATTTCAGTTAAAACTATCTTCCAACCGGGAACTTTGGGGGCGGATCACATCAACGTTCAGTACTTGAACGGTCAGCCCACAGATATGCTGATCACTTTGAACACCGATCAAAACATCCAAACCGAGCTGTACATAGACGAGCTAACAATAACCCAACCCCTAGAGGTTGGGGGACTTATCAACGGTGTTCATTTCCCATACGAAAGGCAGAACACATTCATGGTAAGTATAGCCATTCTTCCATTGTTGACTCAGTGTAACGAAGGATTTTTCCCCCAGACCTACGGTACCCAATGGATTCGCATGCCCACAGTTTTCAACTCGATCCGAGTTCTCAAATCGCTCACCCTCCCACCGGTCATCAATGGTAGGCCCTTCGGCAAACCCGTGGTACTGGGGCCAAAAATGGTGATCGAATCACCCGTTACGTTCCAAAATCTGCGCGCAAAATCGCTCCAAACCGATGACATGATCTCCGGGGTAGACTTCAACCAGTGGTACGAAAACAGTCTGTGGCGTACCGGTCGCGATCATCAAGTGATCGACGCGAACGTATCGGCCACGAATGTACACTTCCGTGCCAATGTTGAAGGAAACGGTGTAATCAATGGGGTAGAATTCAATAAAATTGTTCAGAAGATGCGAAGTGTTAGACAGAATGTGGATGAACGACTGAATGATGTCCGGTCCGAGTTCCGGACGCTTTGTTCCTCGACGAAGGACCTGGTCGACAAGTCCCAGAATCGGACGTACTTCTTCAAGTACTTCGTCCAGCGACAGGTTATCAACGAACATCAAGACATCCAATCGTTTCACTTCTTCGATCATTTGGGGTACCACTTTTTGGCGCTGAACACCGAGTGCGATAGTCACTTCTTCCAGTGGGATCCGGTTGGGAAGGCGTTTGTGCCACTGTTTAAATCCAATACCGGCCGAGTAGAGGAGTGGGACACGGTGATCGATGACAACCGAGCAGTATATCTTGTAACGAGATCAATCAATAAATCTACAGAGTGCGAGATCCATGGAGTAAGTGTCTGGCTTTTCACCGGGGTTCAGCTGCAACAAATGTGGAATGCCGCAGAAGTTAATGCAGCGGATGCGGTGAAGGCCGACCCGCTGAAATCTACCAGCTTTTATCTGCTCAAGGAAGACAAAGTTATGGAATACAGCGTGGACGGAAGCGTTTTCGAACATTGGACGCTTCCGAAAAGCATTTTGGGATACCGATTTATTCCAAGCGAAGTTGGTTTGGGATTGTCTTTGAGTGACGGGAAGACACTAGTTCTACTGTCAAACACAAATCAAACAAGGGACATCATTCGTTCGAAACGAAGCAATAACGAAACGACTGGAATTGCACTCTTCTCCACCCAATCCATGTACGATCGAATGTCAAGGAACTACACCCTGCAAACTGTAGGTCCAGAACATTCGTATGAGGCAGCGGACGAAAGTGATCTTTTTGAACCTGGTACACTCATATCAACACAATACCGATCAGATACTAACGAATCGGAGATTCATACTCACGACAGCCCACCTAGAAATGTTCCATACACATCGCTCCATGCGAATGACACGATGGAAGCAACGATCGCGCGAGACATACCACTGGGTGGTATTCTCATCGCGGAGAATCAACACTTCCCGGAAAAATTCGGCGGGGAGATTATAGCATTCAAAGCGGGACCACGCAACAAAAAGAGACATCTGGTAGCGGTTTCGGTTACGGTGGACGCCATGGTTAAGGGGGACCACGATGCGATCAAAGTGAGTAATTGAGAAATTGGGAGGAAAATGTTCGGGCAAATAATATACGTCTTTTTCCGCAGATCTACTTCGACATCCAGACAGGTAAGCTGTACCAGGTGCTACCCTGTCACCGTCCGTCTCATCTCGCCGCACTCGAACTCAAAGATGAAACCATTATTGCCTTCCTGGAATCGCTCCGGGCCGTCCAGATCTACATCTACCGCGGTATGCAAGGGTTCGTTAAAATTAGTAGCTTCAAGCTGGCTTCCCCAGCGATTCAGATGACCGGGCTGTCCCTGCCGCAGTCCTCGCTATTGAAATGTAAGTTCCATTATCTGGCAATCGCCACCGAGCAGCAGGAGTTGGTTCTGCTCAAAGCTAGAACGCAAGGTGATTGCGGACTGGTAGTGGAGATGAATTGTGATGCTGAATAGAAATGAATTTGTAATATTATTGTTTTGTACAATGTGCGTGAAATTGTATTCGAGACTGTTGACTTTTTTAAATTGTTCCAGCTGGTTTGCGAGCTTTAAATGTAATAAATGAATATAAATTCGGATTATTCACCACGGAAATGTATCATTATTGTTTTAGTTTATCTTCTGTTCAGTCGCATGCTTTTCGACGCATCTCGAGCATCAGCAGAATTTTACACGTTATGTTTGTTAGGATGGAAATATTATTCTGGTAGTTGATGGTATCATGTCATGAAAATACAGTGGAACCTCGATTATCCGCGAAAGCGAGTTTCATAGTGATTCTCGTGGTGTTCTCGAAATTTGTCAGCGAGTGTTTGGCTCTTGCTATTTTGTTTTGGTGTTGGTTTTCACATTATCTGAACACTGATGTACACGAGATTATAGATGGATAATTTAATGATTTCACTATTGATAAAACATAGACCGGGTACTACTGTATGAATTGGGGGTGAGAGAGATTCAATATCAGAATTCATCGCGATAGATGATACGATCATTGGGATCGCATATGTATTTCCATTCTAGAAGGCGGAACATATACACTCTGTCCAACTTCTATAAGACCTGGTGATGATCTGGCTGCTTTGTGCCATTGTAAACAAACAATGCTCGCACTTATATTCTAGTGTATTGGTATTGGTGACTACTATAAACTGCATGATTTTCATAGGTTTGTGTGCAATTGTATTTTTCAAGTGTCAAGTTTCTATAAGACCAGTTACATTTTTCCGTTGTTTTAGTTGTTTTGATCAATTAATCTGGAAAATGCCAAAGGGAAAAGTGCTCACGAAGAGAGAAGAAAGACAAATCGATGCATATCACCAAGAAAATGTTGGTATCAGAGAAATTTCTCGTCGGATTTATTACTCTCAAGGGGGTCAGATGGACCTCCCTCTAAACCGAGATCCCTGGTCTGAGCCACGAGGATCGTTGAGATTGGGCTCTCAAGGCCTTTTTTGGTGGCTAGCTCGAGCTTGAGGCCGTTAGCTCTCAGGGTCGGCTTTCCTCGTATTTGAGGTGATTTAGCGGGTCAAGGGCTCGAATTTTCCCCCAATTCTAAACAGGTAAGTATATTTACTTCTTTTATTGTTGCCAATTTACAATGGCTGCTGTGTGGGTGTGTATTGTGTCGTGATAGCCGGCCGGCTGCTGCTGCTGATACACGCGGTGGCGGGATCTCGGTGTCCTGGCGGTTGAAGTCCTCTCAGGTAGACGGTGACAGAAATGTCCAAGCTTTGCTGCGGACCAGCTTAAGAAAGCTGGGTCTCTGTTCTCGGTGCTATAAGCACGTTGTTCACCGAGAGTTTTCTTACGTGATTCATATAACGGGCCCTATCAAAGAGGAATATTTAAGGCTACTGGCTACGCTAGGTTATCTGGTTGAAAATTCTTGATACAATTTGAAATCATACCTGATTCTAAAGGCTGATTTAGACGATGCCAGTCAGCGCTCTAGTTGAAGTATCCAGTGAACAGAGAACAGACACTCTGTTCAAGTTACTTGTACCAATATCGAACAAGTAATTGGCCTCTAACTTGAACAGAGTGTCTGTTCTCTATTCACTGGATACTTCAACTAGAGCGCTGACTGGCATCGTCTAAACCAGCCTTTATAATGCTTATAAAGCTCACATTGTTCTATAGGCTTTGATTTTATGGCACTGAAGAATAAACTAATTGATTGGTGGTTCCCGCTCAGAATTCAACCAGGAAATGGTAGCCTTTTCTTATCACTCATACCAAGTAGCTTTTTACAATTTTCTTCCTCTATATTCGACAGCTTTTTATTTCCTCTTTAACCATCTATAATCCCTTTTCGATGTTCTTTTCGTGCATCAGGAACTGCAGTTTTCCGAAGGTAAGTGTGTGTGTGTAGTATGAGTGTTGTACTAAAACTATTCCTAACATAAATATATAGTAATTATCCAGAGCGTTATCATTATTTTGATACATACAAACTAGAGCCCACATAACGAAACAGTAACAGATTAGACGATCCCATCAAGTAGTGCTCAATTATTAGACGAATCCTCAAGGATACCATAAGAAGGTAAGAGCTCCACGAAAATCGAAGCTCTCTGACCGGAATAAGCGGGAAATAGCTAGAACAGCTTCGAATACCTCACAATCGCTTATGCAAATAAAGCTATATTTCAATTCAAATGTTACTCGGGTGATAATTCGTCAAGTTTTGGTAAAAATTCCTCACATAGGGGACTCGTGCATGGTTTGGGCGGGATTCTGTGCAACCGGAAAGCTCAAGATAGCTTTAAAAATTAGCTACACTGGGGGAAAACGGGTCACCACGATTGAAGAGTTCAAGGTCGCAATTTCGGAAACATGGTAAAATATCGAGAAATTCGTTCAGCAGCATCTGGAAAATATAATTTCCAGAAATTTTCAGGTTATTAGCCGAAATGGCAAGGTTGTCAATTATTTACATGTAAACCAGCCGACCGTTGATCATTGATAATACTTATGAATTTTGAAATGGTCTTATAGAAACTGCACAGCTGAAATTATCATATCAAACAAATCTTTTGAACGAAATTGACATTAAATATACTTTATCCTAAGCATTCAACTATGTATGAATGCAATGAGGTACATATCGAGGTGAAGCAGTAGGCGAAGCATATCTGTATTGGCAAGCAACATATCGTGGCGTATTTTTTTGCATTCAATATGCAATGTATATGGAAGAAACAAAACAATGTTGAAAGTACTTACGGTTGCATAATAATTTGAACTAATTTTTTTTCGGTGAAATTTTGAATAATTGGCGATTATTCAAAGTGTCATAACTCATCATATACACCGACACTAGGAACCTTCGAAACATCAACTTCATAATGTTAAAATAATGAAACTCTGTTTGTTTCTATGAACATGGGGGAGTGAAAATGGCACATGGAAATATCACTTTTATCCGTCTTTTTTGATGTGATTTCACAGATAATTACTGCACGCTATCACATTAGCCTTCTATTCATCGGGAACTCTAAAAAACTGTACATTTTTAATTGATGAATTTCTTCCTAAAAATAGCATTTTCACATGGATGCGGTGGGCGATCAAAGATAAACACAACGACTGACGTCACTATTTGAGAAATAGTTATGGCAGCGCATGCTATGTCGCTCCAAACTCTACCATCTTCATTACCTTTTTTCCAGTACATTGGTATGAATGTATCTTGTTGAAATTCCAACTGTTTGTGTTGCAAAGAAATAGAATTAGGGTGGTCTTATAGAAGTTGGACAGAGTGTATGATGCCAACATGAAAACATGGTTTCTCGGTTTTCACGACAACTTTTTGAACTGGTTACGTTCGTACCTGTAAAAACTAGTTACGTTACGTTCTAGTTACGTTCGTGTTGAAATCGGCGTCACTGTATTTTCTCTATTTTGAGTTACACCGGACGTAGCTCAAAGCAGTCATCTTGGCCTCTATATTTTTCTACTGTACCTCAACGATGTTAATTTTTATGTGGAGTGTCGCTTGCTCGTATATGCTAATGATTTCAAACTAAAGCGCATTTGCGACATGATAGTTTTGTGTATTCGTGTGAACGAAGGTTTAAAACATTTTAATGTTCTATCGCCAAAACGTTAGTCAATGTTTCATCACGGTGACTAGAGTGCCAATGAAAATATCCATCTTGAATTTTCAAATGGGACTTGATTAAAATACCCTTGAACGAAAAAAATACCCTATGCAATATATCAGCTCAATCGAACTTCATTTACTAGTGTCGCACAGCCGTCGAAGTTTGAGTTTTTTGAAAACCGAAAAACCAGTCTACTGTAATCTCGAAAAAAAACAAATTTTGTCAAAAATCGTCAACGTGGTACTTCGTTTTCTCGGAATACGAGGCAAAACGTAAGGTCTCGTATGACATGAAATCGGGGTTCAAAAAAAAATGTCCCGTATGAAAAATCGATATGACGATTTTCATTGGCACCCTAAACCTGAGTGTCGATTTTTGACCAAAAAAAATAATTTATTTTCGAGATGACAGTAGATATCGACGTTTCATGCCATTTGTAGGCAATTGGCATATAGAAAAAATTGGAACTTTATTCAATCTTTAATCAAGTCCCGTTCGAAAATTCGAAGATCACTTTTTTCTCATACATCCATTGGCACTCTAATGGTGACGTACACGAACGAGCAATGCCCAATAATTATCAAAAATTACTACCGAAATTGTGTGTCGGTGGCTCCAGCTTTAGAAGCGTTTAGTCCAATTTTCGGCCGTACTAATCGTCCCAGTCGGCAGGTTGTGCATAGTTTAGTGACCAAATTTGAGTCTGCACTTTCGCTGTTGAATATTCCCTTGCCAACGAGAAGCCGCCCCGCACGAAGCAACGAAAACATCGCATCCGCAAGTGAACCCATCCGAAATGACCCGAATCAATCAATTTCTCCGCGTTCTCAAGAATTGGGCATCTCCCAAACCTCATTGTAGCGTATTTTGCGAAAAGATCATGGACTACATCCTTACAAGATCACATCCACTCAAGAAATAAAGCCACTAGACCAAATAAAGCGCACAAACTTCTTCGATTGGGATCTGGCGCATCTTAAAGAAAATGAGACTCTTATCTGAGTAAACGGCTTTGTCAACAAATAAAATATGCATTATTGGTTAGATGCAAACCCACATGTGCTTCAAGAAACACCATTGCATGCGCTAAACATAACTGTTCGTTTTCATGCCGGAGGAGTGATTGGGTCGTATTTCTTCGTCAATGAGAATAACCGTCAATGGAGAACGCTATTGCGACATGCAGCACTACGATGAACACCTGAACAGCGCGCAGACAGGAGACCAAGACGACGTTGAGCAGGACTACACCGGTGCAGTGAGCAAACGACGACGTACCACTCCGACGATGGGTGATGTTAAGGAGGTCATTAATCGGCTAAAGAAACACAAAGAAGCTGGCCTCGTGGCGAACCTCTTCAAGAGAGATCCAGGAAAACTTGTGGAGTATATGTACTGGTTGATAGTCAGGATCTGTGACACAGAACAGCTACCGGAGGCGTGGAAAGACGAGGTAATCTGCCCTATCTATAAAAAAGGTGACAAGCTGGATAGTGAGAACTACCATGAAATCACGACCATGAATGGTGAATACAAAATTCTATCTCTGATCCTCTTTCGCAGTCTATCGCCAAATTAAGTAGATTTGTGAGAAGTTATCAGACCGTATTCATGCCCGGTTGCTCGACGACGGACCAGATTTTTACATTGCGGCAGACCCTTCAAAAGTGCTGCGACTATCAGGTCTCTACGCATAACATCTTCGTGTTATGCAGAGAGCGAAGTTCAACATGCGGGGCACGATTTTCAACAAGTCTAGTCGGTTTATCTGATTCGCCGTTGACGTGGACATAATCGAACACATGCGACGGTAGCTTACTTGTATACCCGACTGAAACACGAACCAGGGCTGATTGGCTGGACAAGTGCGATGGGCAGGGCATGCATTTGATATCTCTCCTGCGCAGAATCACCATAATATTGAGTTCCAGAGACTGCGCAAGCCACTCTATAATCTCAATCGAAAAAAATAAGCGCACTGAAACGTATGCTTTATATTTTAATATGTGTTGCTGTAATATCCATTACAATAGATATGCTTTGAAAATAGTTTCATTTGCTTTTATTTGATCCGTAGAACATTCCAGTTTGACCTTTCCAGAGAAACCAAACAAAAACTGTAGTAACCATACGTTTCATCGATTAATCTAAAAATTAAAAGTAAAAGAATTTTTGATTATGTAACCGTTGGTTCCAAGCATTAATTGGGTAAATATGTCCACCGCGAAATACGCTTCATTGGACCATCTGTCATTGAACGGAGCTGCCAACTAGTCAAAACATATATGAACTCACACAAAAAAAAAAGAAAAGAAGAGCTCGGTAAAGAGTAGTGCCGGCTAATAACTTTCCACCATCAAGGAAATAGGAAGTGCGCGCCGGAACAAGTAAATTTTAATAGTGCCAGAGTGCATCGAAAGCAAATGGAAAATATTGAGAAAGACTATTATAAGAAATAAATGGTTAGTGGGAAATTGAAAAGGAAAGAATTATTAGTAATTTATTATTTAATTTATAGAAATCAGTGTTTGCCAAATGATCCATTCACTGAAAAAATTGCTTTCGTTCGTTCAAATATGATCATACAGAAATCATTTCCCCCAGCGGCATTCTTTTGTAGTTACGTGCTACAAATCAGGACACAAAATAGAACGAGACAACTCTGCATCGGTTCGCACTTCATGATACACCAGCATGCAAGCAAAACCATCATATACGCTTTCGGTGCAGAAAGTTTATTTCGTTGCCTCTAACATACACCCAGGTTTTTTTAACGCGGTTTTTTTTGCGCAGTTTTTTTACGCGGATTTTCGAATTAACGCGGTTTCTTTACGCGAATTTTCGAATTACGCGGTTTTCTTTTACGCGGATTTTCCAATTATCGCGTTTTTTCTACGCGGTTTTTTTAGGAGGTACGTATCCCCCGCGTAAATAAACCTTGGTGTATACATATCGAACCTCTCCATGAATCATGAAACAGCAGCATCGTACGGACTATGCAAAGCGAATGATTCAAAATTCTCAAAGAGTGCAAACTATATGATTATTTAGCTCGATAGAGGCTAAGGGAAGGGTAGTCAGATTATATTTTCCATTTTTAACGCTGCTATCTCTTGAAATATATATATATATATATATATATATATATATATATATATATATATATATATATATTCATATAGACCGCATAGTTTTACTAGCAACAACGCTCCAGTGAGAAACAAAAACTCTCTCGTTTTATCTCTTTTCCCATTCGTTGCTCTCCGCAAATGACCGAATGATGACGTAATTTTTCTTGTATCATTTATAGCTTTGCACTTGTCTGTGCAGTGGGTTACGCTATAGTAGAACGGGACGTTATATGCGGTTCAAACTTGTATGCAGGTTTCGAAAATGGTGTGCGATGTTTGGTACAGCTCGAATATGCAAACAACAGTCTTCGTTCCTCTCTTGGCTTAATCATTTAGTGTAACACAAGTGATTACTGTCATTCATACAAGTATCTGAATGATCCACTCATATTTGGATATATGCTCGTGAGAGGTTACTTGCATGGCATATTGTATATCATTCGATTTTGATCGAAATCCAAACACTGATAGATATTATAAT